>NW_021224361.1:0-6042 GCF_002162155.2 Triticum dicoccoides
TTTTTTCACCACCTCATGGTCGGTGATGTCAGTGGCACCAAGAGCTTGAAGCTCATTTGAGATGTCAGTGACGCGATCGAAGGTTTGCTGAACATTTTCGTTGTTGAGTGTTTTGAAGTGGTTGAAGAGATTGCGAAGAACATAAGCTCAGGAGTCACGTTGAGTTGAGACTCCTTCGTTGAGCTTGGACAACTTGTACCAAATCAGCTTGGCAGTTTCCAAAGCACTCACTCTGCTGTACCATCCTTTGCTCAGATGGCCACATATGATATTCTTCGCTTGAGAATCGAGTTGCTTGAATCTCTTCACATCAGCAGCATTCACAGGCGAAGTGACTGAGGGAACACCATATTCCACAACATACCAGAGATTGTTATGAATTGCCTCAAGATGCATGCGCATCTTGTTTTTCCAGTAGGGGTAGTCCGTCCCATCACAGATAGGACACCCAAGCGAGACCTTGATCATACCTGCAGTCGACATAACTAAAAATCTAGGTGGTTAAACCAAAATCACACAGAACAAGGGAGTACCTTGCTCTGATACCACTTGAAAGTGTGTTATGTCGACTAGAGGAGGGGTGAATAGGTGATTTTTATGAATTCTTCACTGAGGAATTTCAGGGTGAGGAAATTCCTAAGTGAAAAACTAATTGCACCAGAATAAGTACTCACGCATAATCATAACAGAGCAACATCATAGTCTTCATGAAGAAATGAAGGACAAAACACAGAGTAAAGAAAGCGTAATCACAGGATAAGCAGGATGAAGACAAACTGACTGAAGAAATAGGATTGAGAAATTAGAGAAAGTCTTTAGTAAAAGTCTTCAAACATTAATGATTAGGTTCATCAACACATAACAGAGGAACTAAAAGGGTTGAGGAAATAGAACCAGTAGGTTCGGTGAAGACAATGATTTGGTCGACCAGTTACAACTGTTGTGACAATTCACTAGTAGAAAACAGGGCTACTGTTCGGCCCTCGCCAGCCCATTAGTCCCGGTTCTTCGAGAACCAGGACCAATGGGGGATATTAGACCCGGTTTGTGAGCCCAGGGGGCTGGCTGGGGCCTCGTTGGCATTGGTCCCGGTTCGTGTAGAACCATTTGTCCTGGTTCGAGCCACGAACCGGGACCAATGGTCCTCGCTGCTGGCCCACAACCATTGGTCCCGGTTCGTGGCATGAACCGGGACAGAAGGGGTGGCTTTAGTCTCGGTTCATGCCCCGAACCGGGACAAATACCTTGCCTATGTATACCCACCTCCATGGCAGAGCACTCCACAGTGGTCTGTCTTTTCAATCCGGCGAGGAGACTGCATTTGGGTGCTCTAGTTCACCTCCTATGCACACAAGGTGTTCGATGAAATGCCCGAGCCACACTAGTTAAGCTTTCTCCTCTCGAAGCTCGACCTTGGAGCTCCATTTTTCGATATTTGTCTAGATTTAGGGGTCCGTCACGCCCCGTCCCCGTTTTCACCGCCGTTGATCGCCCGCGCCGATCTTGTCGCCGGCACTACCGTGGTGAGCCTCTTGTTCTTATCTTCTTTTCTGATACTTGTCTGATTTTCTTACTTTTAGATAGATATTTGTCTGATTTTCTTAATTTTGACACACATAATTATATGTAATGCACGCAGATGAACCGACAATGGATGTATGGTGACAGACACACCTCCGAGTACATTAAGGGCTTGCATATTTTTCTCGAAGTGGCTAAGGCAAACAAGCAGAATGGTTTTATGTGTTGTCCATGCACTAAATGTGTGAATACGAAGTCTTACTCTGACCGGAAAATCCTTCACACCCACCTGCTTTACAAGGGTTTCATGCCACACTATAATATTTGGACGAGGCATGGAGAAATAGGGGTTATGATGGAAGACGGTGAAGAAGAAGAGTACGATGACAACTATGTGCCCCCTGAATATGGTGATGCTGCAACGGGGGGAGCTGCTGAAGATCAAGAGGAACTAGACGATGTGCCCGATGATGCTTCAACGGGGGAAGCTGCTGAAGATCAAGAGAAACCAGACGACGTGTCCGATGATTATCTCCGCCGGGTCATTGTCGATGCAAGGACGCAATGCGAAAGTCAAAAGGAGAAGCTGAAGTTCGATCGCATGTTAGAGGATCACAAAAAAAGTTGTACCCCAATTGTGAAGATGGCAACACAAAGCTGGGTACCGTACTGGAATTGCTGCAGTGGAAGGTAGAGAATGCTGTGCCTGACAAAGGATTTGAGAAGCTACTGAAAATATTGAAGAAGAAGCTTCCAAAGGATAATGAATTGCCCGATAGTACGTACGCAGCAAAGAAGGTCGTACGCCCTCTAGGATTGGAGGTGCAGAAGATACATGCATGCCCTAATGACTGCATCCTCTACCGCGGTGCGTACGAGGATTTGAACGCATGCCCGGTATGCAGTGCATTGCGGTATAAGATCAGAGGAGATGACCCTGGTGATGTTGACGGCGAGCCCCGCAGGAAGAGAGTTCCTGCGAAGATAATGTGCTATGCTCATATAATACCACGGTTGAAACGAGTGTTCAGAAACAAAGAGCATGCCAAGTTGATGCGATGGCACAGTGAGACCGTAAGAAAGACGGGAAGTTGAGAGCACCCACTGACGGGTCGCAGTGGAGAAAAATTGAGAGAGAGTACTGGGCTGAGTTTGCATGTGACCCAAGGAACGTATGGTTTGGTTTAAGCGCGGATGGCATTAATCCTTCCGGGGAGCAGAGCAGCAATCACATCACCTGGCCGGTGACTCTATGTATGTATAACCTTCCTCCTTGGATGTGCATGAAGCGGAAGTTCATTATGATGCCAGTTCTCCTCCAAGGCCCTAAGCAACCTGGCAACGACATTGACATGTACCTAAGGCCATTAGTTGAAGAACTTTTACAGCTGTGGAATGGAAACGGTGTACGTGCGTGGGATCAGCACAAACAAAAGGAATTTAACGTGCACGTGTTGCTGTTTGTAACCATCAACGATTGGCCCGATCTCAGCAACCTTTCAGGACAGACAAACAAGGGATACCATGCATGCACGCACTGTTTAGCTGACACCAAAAGTATATACCTGGGAAGCTGCAGGAAGAATGTGTACCTGGGCCATCGTCGATTTCTTCCTACCAACCATCAATGTCGAAAGAAAGGCAAGCATTTCAAAGGCGAGGCAGATCACCGGAAGAAGCCCTCCATGCGTACCGGTGATCACGTACTTGCTATGGACAATGATTTACACGTAAACTTTGGAAAGGGTCCTGGCGGACTAGCTGTTCCGAGTGACGCTGGGGGACACGCACCCATTTGGAAGAAGAAATCTATATTTTGGGACCTACCCTACAGGAAAGACCTAGAGGTCCGCTCTTCTATCGACGTGATGCACGTGATGAAGAACCTTTGCGTCAACCTTCTAGGCTTCTTGGGCGTGTATGGGAAGACAAAAGATACAACTGAGGCATGGGAGGACCTGCAACGTTTGCACGAAAAAGACGGCATGTCTCCAAAGCAGTATGAAGGTCCTGCCAGCTATGCTCTTACCAAAGAAGAGAAGGAAATCTTCTTTGAATGCCTACTTAGTATGAAGGTCCCGACTGGATTCTCGTCGAATATAAAGGGAATAATAAATATGGCAGAGAAAAAGTTTCAGAACCTAAAGTCTCATGACTGCCACGTGATTATGACGCAACTGCTTCCGGTTGCATTGAGGGGGCTTCTACCGGAAAACGTCCGATTAGCCATTGTGAAGCTATGTGCATTCCTCAATGCAATCTCTCAGAAGGTGATCGATCCAGAAATCATACCAAGGCTAAGGAGTTATGTGGTGCAGTGTCTTGTCAGTTTCGAGATGGTGTTCCCACCATCCTTCTTCAATATCATGACGCATGTCCTAGTTCATCTAGTTGACGAGATTGTCATTCTGGGCCCCGTATTTCTACGCAATATGTAACCCTTTGAGAGGTTCATGGGAGTCCTAAAGAAATATGTCTGTAACCGTGCTAGGAAAGAAAGAAGCATCTCCATGGGCCATCAAACAGAGGATGTCATTGGGTTTTGTGTTGACTTCATTCCTGACCTTAAGAAGATAGGTCTCCCTAAATCGCGGTATGAGGGGAGACTGACTGGAAAAGGCACGCTTGGAGGGGAGACAATAATATGCAGGGATGGATATTCTTGGTCTCAAGCACACTGCACAGTTCTACAGAACTATACCTTGGTGACACCTTATGTCGATGAACACAAGAACAGTCTGCGCTCCAAACACCCGGAGCAGTGCGACGACTGGATTACATGTGAACACAACAGGACTTTCAGCAGTTGGTTGGAAACACGTCTCAGGGATGAAAACACTGTTTGTGATGAGCTGTACTCGTTGTCCAGGGGACCATCTTCGACTGTTACAATTTGGAAAGGATACGAGATAAATCGGAATACATTTTACACGATCGCCCAAGATCAAAAGAGCACCAACCAAAATAGTGGTGTCCGCGTTGATGCAGCCACCGACAGGGGAAAGGACACATATTATGGTTACATAGTGGACATATGGGAACTTGACTACGGAGTATATTTTAAGGTCCCTTTGTTTAAGTGCAAATGGGTCAATCTGTCAGGAGCCGAGGTACAGGTAGACCCATAGTACAGAATGACAATAGTGGATCTGAACAATCTTGGGTACACTGACGAACCGTTCGTCCTAGCCAATGATGTGGCACAGGTTATCTATGTGAAGGACATGTCTACCAAACCGAGAAAAGGAAAACATAAGGAAGCGAATACATCATATGATGAGCCAAAGTGCCACATAGTTCTTTCAGGAAAAAGGGACATCGTGGGAGTGGAGGGCAAGACATACATGTCCGAAGATTATGAAAAGTTTCATGAAATTCCTCCCTTCAAAGTCAAGGCTGACCCAAGCATCCTGATAAATGATGAAGATTATCCATGGTTACGGCGCAATAAGGAAAGGATACAAGCGAAGAAAAAGTGAAGACTTTCTCCACAACTATTATGATGATACCATGCCAACTTTCAACCTTTTTGTAGTTCATTTGAAATGCCTGTTGTAACAGACAAGTTTCCGTATGAAATCCTGATACTTCGAAAGAGATTGTCTGTTTTGTACACGAAGTGCATCCAGTTTTTGCCGTAACCCTCTCAACTTTCTTGCATATGCTATGTGGATGAAATGACGATACCATGCCAAACTAAAAGAGAGGCGCAATGCTCACCTGCACGTTGCTTAGCTTCAGGCCAACGTGCACGTGAGCACTGCGCTTCTCCCTTCATCGTCTCTACACTCAGGGCTTATAAACCGCTGCGAGTGCCTCTGGCTTGGCGAGGTGGGACTAAAAAACAGCTGCAGAAAGAATCAACTAAAAAACTCTTTTACCGGTTCATGCCACGAACCGGTACTAAAAGGTACTCGTGGGGCCCCAGCCTTAAAACCGGTACCAAATAAAATGCCTTTGTAACAGCCGTAGAACTTGTGACGCCCGGGTAATTAAACTACAGTAATCCCCGCTAATGATGCCACGTCACCTCGGTTACTGTGGATAAACTCGCGTTAGTTCGGAACCTAGTTCGAATTTCAAATTCAAAAATCGAGTAAACAATAAAAGTTTTTAAATATTAAAATTTAAATGTTCGGAGTGAACCAAATAATACATAGGTAATTATGGTGGAGGAACCACACTCTTATAAAATGTCTAATTAATCTAAATGAATAAAACAGTAGCAAAACCGATATTTAAATGCTTTTATAAATAAATAAAATACTAAACTAAATTATTTTGGGATAAAACCTTTTGTGGCAGTGGTTTCATGGTATTACTAATTTAGGGATCATTTTAATATTAAGTAAAAAGTAAACTTAAAAGAAAGTAAAATAAAAACCAGAAAAGAAAACACAAAACCAGAAAAGAAAACTAACAAAAAAAAGGGAAAAGAAAATCCCCCAGGCCAACTGGGCCTCGGCCCAACCAGTGGCCTGCCAGGCCGGCCCACACCCACCCCTGGCCTACACATGCCCC
>NW_021224362.1:0-857 GCF_002162155.2 Triticum dicoccoides
AGAGACAACCACATTCACTTTAAATAGGGCACCACGTAATTCCGATGAGATGACACCGTATGAACTATGGTTTAGAGAAACCTAAGCTGTCATTTCTTAAAAGTTTGGGGCTGCAACGCTTATGTGAAAAAGTTTCAGGCTGATAAGCTCGAACCCAAAGCGGATAAATGCATCTTCATAGGACACCCAAAACAGTTGGGTATACCTCCTGTCTCAGATCCGAAAGCAATAGGGATTGTTTCTGAAATCGGGTCCTTTCTCGAGAAAAAGGTTTCTCTCGAAAGAATTGAGTGGGAGGATGGTGGAGACTTGATGAGGTTATTGAACCGTCACTTCAACTAGTGTGTAGCAGGGCACAGGGAGTTGTTCCTGTGGCACCTACACCAATTGAAGTGGAAGCTTATGATAGTGATCATGAAACTTCGGATCAAGTCACTACCAAACCTCGTAGGATGACAAGGATGCGTACTACTTCAGAGTGGTACATAATCCTGTCTTGGAAGTCATGTTGCTAAACAACAATGAACCTATGAGCTATGGAGAAGCAATGGTGGGCCTGGATTCCAAAAAAATGGCTCGAGGCCATAAAATCCGAGAGAGGATCCATGTATGAAAACAAAGTGTAGACTTTGGAAGAACTACTTGATAGTCGTAAGGCTGTTGGGTGCAGATGGATTTTAAAAGGAAGATAGACAATGATGGTAAGTGTCACCATTGAGAAAGCTCGACTTGTCGTTAAGATGTTTCCCGACAAGTTCAAGGAGTTGACTACGATGAGACTTTCTCACATGTAGCGATGCTAAAAACTGTTGGAATTATGTTAGCAGTTACTGCATTATTTATGAAATCATGCAGAT
>NW_021224363.1:0-3531 GCF_002162155.2 Triticum dicoccoides
TTGGTGGCGGATCTTCACGCCACCCCTGATTGGACAGTTCCTTATTTGACTTATATGACCCGGGGAGAGTTACTTGGAGATTAATCTTTTGCCAGGCAAATAACCCGACGGTCTAAGTCCATGACTATTATCAATGGCGAGTTACACTGATGCAGTGTCACACGGGTGTTCCAACACTGTGTTTCCCCTGAAGAGGTTCGTGAAATTCTAAAGGAGATCCATGAAGGAGACTATGGCCATCATACCGGCTCTAAATCCCTCTTGGACAAAGCTTTTCGTCATGGGTTTTATTGGTTGATGGCTCATGTTGATGCAGAAGATCTGGTTAGCAAATGTGATGGTTGTCAGAAGTTATCTCGGCGGACTCGTGTGCTGGCTCAAGAATTGAGGATGATTTTAATCACTTGGCCGTTTGCGGTTGGGGGCTTAACATGGTTGGGCCTTTCAAAAGGTCTAAGGATAAGAAGACCCACCTCTTGGTGGAAGTTGATAAATTCACTAAGTGGGTTGAAGCAGTCGCAGTCAGCAAATGTGATGCAGCCACGGCGGTTCAATTCATGAAAAAAGTAATCTTTCGTTTTGGTTATCCTCACAAGATCATAACTGATAATGGCACTAATCTGTACAAACGTGCTATGAAAGAGTTCTGTCAACGAGAGTATATTCGTCTTGACGTTTCATCTGTAGCTCACCCCCAGTCCAATGGTCAAGCTGAACGAGCCAATCAAGAAATCTTGAGAGGAATCTAACCCCGGCTTATGGTCCCTTTGCAAAGGACGCCGGGTTGCTGGGTTGAGGAGTTACCCTCAGTACTGTGGAGTACAAACACAACCCCCAATAGATCGACGGGTTACACACCTTTCTTCATGGTTTACGGGGCCGAGGCGGTTCTTTCAAGCGATATCCATCATGACTCGCCCCGCGTGGCAGCTTATGTTGATGCTGATAATGAAAAAGCATGTCAGGATGCTGTTGATTTGTTGGATGAAGAGTGTGACCTTGCGGCGGCTCGTTCGGCGATAGACCAGCAAGATCTGCGTCGTTATCATAGCCACCAGGTTAAAACTCGAACCTTTCAAGAAGGCGATTTGGTACTCCGGCTCATCGAAGATCAAACAGACATGCATAAGTTATCTCCACCTTGGGAAGGGCCTTTCGTGGTTAGCAAAAACCTAAACAACGGGTCATATTACCTTAGTGATGTTCGAGAACATAGGGATTCACGGACATCGGATGAAGAGACCAGTCGGCCGTGGAACATCGCTCATCTTCGGCCATATTACACTTAAGCCACCGGCTCTTGTGTTGTACATATTTTCTTCAATATATATATTATGATCATTATAATAAAGCCGACATCCCTGTTAATTTAGGGCCTCTGCCGTTTCATCTCCAAGTATTTGAGCCTTTATTGTTTGTTCATAAGACCACTTGGGGGCTCCCTGCTCATTGAGCATAGCCGACCCTCTTGGTCTGGCTTACATGCCGACCTATGGCCACTTGGGGGCTCCCTGCTCATTGAGCATAGCTGACCCTCTTGGTCTGGCTTACATGCCGACCTGTGGCCACTTGGGGGCTCCTTGCTCATTGAGCATAGCCGACCCTCTTGGTCCGGCTTACATCTCGCGGGACATCTCGGCAATGATCAGCTAGAATTTGTATCAAAACTTATTGATCAGAACTCGGGTCAGTGGGACATATAGCTTGTTAGGCGAAAAAATATTGCTCCAGATGCTACAGCCATTCTTAATATCCCTTTGCGAGCTGGTGGCGGAGAATATCAACTAATTTGGTCTCTGGAAAGATGAGGCGAATACTCTGTTAAAACAACATATCGTGCTCTTGTGACTCGTAACGAGCATCATGCTCTAGAGGAAGGGACGGTATCGGAGAAATCATCGACAGAAAACAACTTTGGTTCTGGAAGCTCAGAATCCTTCCAAAAGTTCGGGTTTTTTTGTGGAGAGTGGTGCGGGGAATCCTTCCCGACTACGCTACTCTGCGACATCGCCATATCAGGACAATCGCTACGACCTACTCCCTCCGTCCGAAAATACTTGTCATCAAAATGGATAAAAGGGGATGTATCTAGACGTATTTTAGTTCTGGATACATCATTTTTTGTTCATTTTGATGACAAGTATTTTCGGACGGAGGGAGTATCTATGTAAATCTTTGGATGAAGATCTGATGCACGGACTAGTGCATTGTTACCATGCAAGGTGTTTTTGGGCAGCGGCGAGAGCAACCAGATCTCAAACTACTTCGGCTGCATCATAGCATTGTCTTGGACGGGTTATTTTCTCCTGCTAACAGGTGCAAGACCATTACAGTTATGAATGCGATATGGACTGCTCGTAACTGGTGGACTCATGATCGACAGTCCATCAAACGGGCGAGAGAAGATATGTCAGTTCTGGCTATGCCTCAGGATCGTCGTTGTTTACCAGTAGGTCAAAACTGGCGACCCCCGGAACCAGGCTGGGTGAAAATAAACACTGATGGGGTTATTTACTTGGATGCCGAGAATTGGGGAGGAAGTGGTGTTGCTAGATCTCACCTCTTCCTCATGGGGGCATGGAGCCAACCCTATCCGAGTGTGTTTGATTCTTTCATTGCCGAGGCTCTTGCGTTGTGAGAGGGTACTATCTTTGCTCAACTTCTAGGTTTCTCACACGTGGTGATGGAAAGAGATGATTTGGAGGTTGCATATGTGGTCATATAGCTTTGTAAAAATAGGCTAGAAGTTGGAGTTCGGTGCTGCGGCTCGCAGAGGGGGCTGGAGCCTGGAGTGCTGGACGGTACGCTGAGCTGTTGGGTGGAATATGTACACGACATTCAACTCTATAAAGCTAATGCTTCTGTTTGTACTCCCTCCGTCCCAAAATTCTTGTCTTAAATTTATCTACATATGAATGTATCTATTCACATTTTAGTGTTAGATACATCCGTATCTAGATAAATCTAAGACAAGAATTTTGGAACGGAGAGAGTAACAAATAAGCAGATACATCGATTTGTAGGAGAAAAATCTGAGGTCCCTGGCTCGAGTCATGTTGTTCGTTTTTTTTTATTTTTCGTCAGCCATTCATTGCTTGGAAACAATCTAGCAACTTATTTAGTCCCACACTACCCACCGAGAAAGAATTTAGCCGCTTTAAAAGGAGATCGTATTATTAGGTAATAATCCTCTTAGCTTAGCGGGAATAGCGCATGATTCAGTTTGGATTAGTACTTATGATGGAGTACTGTGCGTGCGAACAGGAAAGATTTCGATATGTGATTTTACTTACACACAGGCTTTGTACTTGGAAGCCCAGCTGCTCAATAAACATGTGGTCCTAAGAGACTGTTTTTTTACTAGAAATTGGAGCCTTTATTGCTTAACAAAAATTCGATTACAATCTGCGACAAGGTTACTAACAAGGAAACCTGGGCTTTCCTCTATCGAACACTTCGAGCTACTAAGATTAGTAGCATATTTAGCACACAAATCTGGTGGAATATTAGCATCCCTCATAACATGCCGAA
>NW_021224364.1:0-424 GCF_002162155.2 Triticum dicoccoides
TCTGAAAGTGTCTGTTGGGTTGACACGGATCGAGACTGGGATTTGTCACTCCGTATGACGGAGAGGTATCTCTGGGCCCACTCGGTAATGCATCATCATAATGAGCTCAAAGTTACCAAGTGTCTGGTCATGGGATCATGCATTACGGTACGAGTAAAGTGACTTGCTGGTAACGAGATTGAACGAGGTATTGGGATACCGACGGTCGAATCTCGGGCAAGTAACGTACCGATTGACAAAGGGAATTATATACGGGGTTGCTTAAATCCTCGACATCGTGGTTCATCCGATGAGATCATCGAGGAGTATGTGGGAGCCAACATGGGTATCCAGATCCCACTGTTGGTTATTGACCGGAGAGCCGTCTCGGTCATGTCTACATGTCTCCCGAACCCGTAGGGTCTACACACTTAAGGTTCGGTGA
>NW_021224365.1:0-2349 GCF_002162155.2 Triticum dicoccoides
TTTTAAAATGAGAATTTGCGTTTCCTGAGTTGTTTTTGGAATAGTTACTGAACTAATTGTATTGAAATATTCACTTGAATAATTATTTCGATTTTTTTTATTTTTTTGGATTATTTCTGACTTTGTCAGAAATATTTAAATAGTATTATGAACTATTTATGGTATATCAGTACCGAAAATCATCATACATCTATCATAGATATACATTACACAATTCGCTGCCTGCCTTAACATGTGGCGGTGGCTAGTGGCCAATATGCAGAGAAATTTCTTTATTTTTCTCCGTACCACTAGGGTTCCTATATATACCCCGTGATGCATCTCTAGTCCCTGAAGACTTCAAGGGATTGGACCGCTGAGAAAGTTGTTATTCAGGTAGACATGCCGGAGCATTTTGCAGTCGCCGAGCGACACGGGGATGGGTCCAAAGAAGACATTCTCCATGAGCACGAGCTTCTCCAAGTTCCCGCTTGTGCAGATGTCTGGTGGGAGATGACCGGTGAGGTGGTTGTAGGACACGTCCAGCGTCTTGAGACTGTAATTGCGAAGCCCGGCTGGGAGATGACCGGAGAGATTGTTGTTGCCCACGTTCAGCTTCTTGAGACGGCCGTTCTTGCCAAGTCCAGCTGGGAGATGACCGGAGAAATTGTTGTCCCAGAGCTGCAGCACCTCAAGGTTCAGCAGGTCGGCGACGAACTCCGGTATTACGCCATGGAGGTAGTTCCCAAAAAGGTTAAGAAGCTTCAGGTTTGTAAGCTGTGCCAGACTCGCTGGTATTTTGCCGGCGAGCTCGTTCATAGAGAGGTCCAGCGATGCAAGATTCTTCAGCTCACCCAGTGCCGGCGGTATATCCCCAGACAGCCAGTTCAGAAACATATAGAGCGTGTTGAGCAGCTTAAGCTGGCCGAGCTCTGGCGGTATGGGGCCTGTGAGGCAGCAGCTGCTCATGTCGAGCAGCACGAGCGCCTCCAGGTCCCCGAACTCTGCCGGGATGCCGCCGTCGAACTGGTTGTAGTAGCCCATGTACATCTCCCGCAGCCGCTTGAGCCTCCCTAGAGACGCCGGCACGAGGCCGGAGAGGCAGTTGGCGGCGAGGTTGATGTACTCGAGTTTGTCCAAGTCGCCGTAATCGTCGGGAATCACGCCAGAGAAGTAGTTGCCACCGAGGTGCAGGTATCGGAGGGTCACCGCGTGCTCAGCGCCGAAGGATGGCAGCGGGCCGGACAAGTTGTTGTTATAGACGTCCAGGAGCTCGAGGGACGGGAAGTAGCGGTGGCCAGGGCCGGAGGGTAACGCGCCGGTGAGGTTGTTGTTGGAGAGGTTGAGGTGGCGCAGAAACGGGAGAGCGTGGAGGGAAGCCGGGAAGTGGCCCAGGAGGCCGCACGCCGCGATGGTGAGGTTGGCGAGCGCGTCGAACAGCTCCAGCTCCAGGGGCAGCGTCCCGCCGTGCAGCGACAGGGCCGTGATGTTGATGGCGACGACTCGCGCGCCGGCGTCGCAGGTCACGCCAGAAAAGGAGCAGTGTGCAGGCGAGGGCGCGGCCGGATCCCAGTCTCCGAGCGCGGTGGCGTTGCTGGTGGTGACGAGGGAAGCCTTGAGCTTCCCAAGGGCGTAGACGTCGCACTCTGGGGATGCGGAGGAGGACGTTGTGTGGAGGAGGAGGAGGATGAAGACGACGAGGAAGGGAGGCATTGTTGTGAGAGTCTAGACTGGAGACTGGCCTCGAGAGCTAGCGGAGGAGGCTGGAATGTAAGGGGCAATAAAGGATTCGAACGAATCGAGGATGGCGGGGACGGCGTGCAAGACTAGCAAAAGTGGTCTCTCGCTGGGTGATTTGGGTGGATGTCACGGCCGGCTGCCGTCACCAAACTTCCCATGAACCTCATTGGGTTTCGGGTGATTCGGTGGGTGGCGCGCGTCAAGGGAGTCAAGGAACCTTTTCACATCATTTTAGACTTTCAGAGCCTGGGTAGATTTCTTTGTTCTTTCCTTTTTCTTTTAAAAAAAGGGAAAGACCCTTTGCGTTTGCATTGGAGTGATCGCAATGCACACAGCCATGATTGGCATATACTCCCCCCTTTCCAAATTACTTGTCATAGAAATGCATGTATTTAGAACTAAAATACATCTAAATACAAGCTTGCTTACATGCCATTTTGTCTATGTAAAAAAGAGATATAAGATAAAAAAGGACGATTTGGGCTCTAATACAAGAGCCAGCCCTTACACGTGCTCCTAGAAAAAATGACTAAATGAGAGGAAAGCGACGGAGAGAAAGTGAAAAAAAATCACTAGCCTAAGAGTCAACTTATCCTATTGTTTGATTGAATAATATTGCTAGCTCTTACT
>NW_021224366.1:0-866 GCF_002162155.2 Triticum dicoccoides
GTCAGTCGCCAGGGGTGATTCACCAGCTCACCTACCTCAAGGCCGACACCTACCTCAATGTGTGGCACCACCAGGCTAAAATATCACCAAGGGCGGCGGAGACAAGACTGGAGTTCGCTCCCGGAAGATAGAAAACCTTGACACATCACTACACATTTAATACGTTCACCTACCATGTCAGAGGGCATTCCCTTAGCAACTATGTCATTGTGTAGACCCTTGACTTATACAAGAAGGATCGGGCGAACAAGAAAATAGGTTGGACACTTGGTGGAACATCAGTAGGGATACACAACGCTTCCTGTTCCTGGGAAGGACTTGTAGCTCTTAATCCGTCCACATAAACACACAAAAAGCAGGAGTTGGGTATTACACAACCATGTGGCGCTAACCTGAGTAAATCAATGTGCCCATTTCATGTATTTCAGTCGTGTAGGTCCCCACCTTCGTGCCCGATCCATGAACTATAAAAAGGACGTCACCAGTCCACGGTGTCATGAGCGTGCTCTACATGCCGGCCGACAGTCGCCAGAAGGCACACGAGTCGGTTTTGCAAGAGGATGTGCTGGTGTCCACGAAGCGACGACAAAAGTTTCAAGTAGAGATGACCAAAGGGTGAGCTTGACCACTGCGCAAAGACCTGAAGTTGCAAGTGGCATAAGCGAAAGCTTCAATCAAAGACGGTGTAATTTGAGGCCACCCAATTAGTAACCGCCAAAGCTGCAACCAACGATGAAAAAAATTCTACAGTAGATGAAGCAAGCTATGGATGATGACGAAACGCTGCAACCCGCAATCTAGAAAGCTTCAACATTCATGTCTTAGCTACGACCCACAACGATGGCGATCATGATGTTTTGGTGCAA
>NW_021224367.1:0-1212 GCF_002162155.2 Triticum dicoccoides
TCTCTCTCTCTCTCTCTCTCGTGTTCTTGAGGTGGTACGATCTTCATGTATCACGAGCTTTGCTATTATAGTTCGATCTTATGATGTTTCTCCCCCTCTACTCTCTTGTGATGAATTGAGTTTTCCCTTTGAAGTTATCTTATCGGATTGAGTCTTTAAGGATTTGAGAACACTTGGTGTATGTCTTGCATGTGCTTATCTGTGGTGACAATGGGATATCACGTGATCCACTTGATGTATGTTTTGGTGATCAACTTGCGAGTTCCGTGAACTTATGCATAGGGGTTGGCACATGTTTTCGTCTTGACTCTCCGGTAGAAACTTTGGGGCACTCCTTGAGGTTCTATGTGTTGGTTGAATAGATGAATCTGAGATTGTGTGATGCATATCGTATAATCATACCCACGGATACTTGAGGTGACATTGGAATATCTAGGTGACATTAGGGTTTTGGTTGATTTGTGTCTTAAGGTGTTATTCTAGTACAAACTCTATGATAGATCAATCTGAAAGAATAACTGTGAGGTGGTTTCGTACCCTATCATAATCTCTTCGTTTTGTTCTCCGCTATTAGTGACTTTGGAGTGAATCTTTGTTGCATGTTGAGTGATACTTATATGATCCAATTATGTTATTATTGTTGAGAGAACTTGCACTAGTGAAAGTATGAACCCTAGGCCTTGTTTCAACGCATTGCAATACCGTTTACGCTCACTTTTATCATTAGTTACCTTGCTGTTTTTATATTTTCATATTACAAAAACCTTTATCTACAATCCATATTGCACTTGTATCACCATCTCTTCGCCGAACTAGTGCACCTATACAATTTACCACTGTATTGGGTGTGTTGGGGACACAAGAGACTCTTTGTTATTTGGTTGCAGGGTTGTTTGAGAGAGACCATCTTCATCCTACGCCTCCCACGGATTGATAAACCTTAGATCATCCACTTGAGGGAAATTTGCTACTGTCCTACAAACCTCTGCACTTGGAGGCCCAACAACGTCTACAAGAAGAAGGTTGTGTAGTAGACATCAATAACCATCTCACATCAAACAAGATCCAGATATAATGTCCATGCTCAACGCTGGCACCAAATAACAATTATTTGGGTCTAAAACTAATCCCGAAGGTAGATGTAGAGGTAGCGTGCCGACGGCGAGCACATCGACTTTGGAACCATTTCCCACGCGCATCGTCACCTTGTCC
>NW_021224368.1:0-682 GCF_002162155.2 Triticum dicoccoides
GGGCAGAGCACATCTGATTTCGGACCACCGTACTCAGCTCTGATAAAGTTCATGAAGTTTTCAACCCCTCGACATATGCAGCGGAGAATCTTCAAGCAGAAGTTATCCAAGTCCTGTCCATCTGTTAGACATACAAATTGGTTCTTCTACTAGATATTATAGGAAAAATATATATGCTTTTTATGAAGTCCAGAAAAAATACCTAGGTCAATGTCTAAAGCTATGGCAAGATATTTGGACGAGCAGATCTAAGTAACGAAATATATGTAAAGCTAATTCAGCAAACAGATTTGAGTGCTAAATTATGGCAGGCTATTTTAGCAGTCAATGAGTCCGAGCACACAATCATCAAACTATCGAAGGCCATCGCAGCAACAAAGATCGAGTATAAAATGGTGTAGAGCTATTTCACCTAACAGGTTGGCTACTAGACCATGGCAATCTACGTCACAATAAATATATGGTAGGATATTTTAGCAACTAATCGGCCTTGGCATCATGGCATGCCATCTCAGCTAAGCAGATTGAGTGTAGAACAAGGCAAGGAAGCTTCTTAAGTAGAGCATATTGGCTGTAAACTACTTTGGCAAACAGTGAGATTAACAGTGTCTATCAGCTAACATTCAGCACTACACCGACATGAACGGGGCCTCAGTCTAGAATGCGCGTACCGTGGGAGAAG
>NW_021224369.1:0-1167 GCF_002162155.2 Triticum dicoccoides
TCCGCACCTCTCCAGAGTTCACGATGTCTTCCACGTTTCTCAACTCAGGCGTTGTTTCTCGGATCCTATCCGTGAAGTGGACCACGAAACGCTTGATCTCCAAGATAATCTTACATATCGAGAGTACCCCATTCGTATCCTCGATCAAACCGAACGTACCACGCGACGTCATAATATCAAGTTTCTCAAGGTTCAATGGTCGCACCATTCTGAGGATGAAGCAACTTGGGAAAGGGAGGATCGTCTTCGACTCGAGTATCCCGCCTTCTTCTCGGAGGAACCCAAATCTCGGGACGAGATTCTTTTGAGTGGGGGTGAGTTGTCACACCCTAGCTAGTCATGCATTAGAGTGTTGCATCATGTTTACTTTTTCATTAGAAACTTGAAATGGGGATGACAGAACCCCCAGTCTCCTCTGAAACCAACTAGGGTTACTAAAACAAATTTTCAATGAACCTGAAATGCCCTTCTAAAATGCCCATCATTTTTGCCTTGGTTCAGAACCTCTGCCAAAAATGGTGCACACTTTTCTAGGCCATCCTAGGGTTCTTGAGTTAAATCATAACTATTTGAATTTGGGCATTTAAAATAATATAAAATATTTAAATGCTCAAATACCTCCAAGCTAAAATGTTTCATGTTGGAAATAATCCAACTATGGACCAGGAGTGAATTGGTGATTTTTGAAATTGCCTAGGTATTTTATTTAATTCAACAAAGTTGCAGATTTATTAAATAAAACAGAAAACAGAAGAAAAAGGAAAAAGCTTACCTGGCGCCACCGCAGCCCACTAGCCAGCCCACCTGCCGGCCCAGCCCAGCACCGCTCCAGCGAGCTGCTTGCCGGCCAGGCAGGCAGGCAGGTGCCCGACGGCGACCGCGGCGTGCGCCACGCACCTGCTCGCCGCCTCGCCGCTCCCCTCGCCAGGTGACGTCGAGGATCGCTCACTCTCTCTCCCCCGAACCCCCCAGACACCCCCTCTCCTCTCCAGCTCCTCCCCCTCGCACGCCCCAGCCATGGCCGACGCCATCGCCGCCACCCCCTCGCCGTAGCCACGCCCTCCGACCACCTCACGCCGCCTCACCGTGTCCAGGAGCTTCGCCGCTATCCACTTCATCGAGCAGCCGAGCCCCGAGCGCTCGCAACGCCCAAGACCACCGCACCGA
>NW_021224370.1:0-1568 GCF_002162155.2 Triticum dicoccoides
GCACATTACCTTGGTTCGACAAATTAGCACTCAGCTTGTGGTTTATTTATTTGGCTTTATACTTTTCAAGCAAGCTGTTTTGCTTGCATTTTTAGTGTGTGCTCATGTGTGCATGCGTATGATTATCTCCCATGCTGCATCAGGCGGTGAGATCTCGAGTCAGATTTCTGCTTATGTCCAATGACGTCTCATTATGTGTGTTTTTGTCTAATTTCTGTATGCTTCGAAATTGAGTATTTAGAATCCTAGTTCTGAGTAATGATTGTTGAGAAAAGTTCATGTCATGTTTGCTAATGCATACATATTCTTATTTGCTTTTTTGAGATGCTTTCATTGTTTTTAATTTAAGGATTTACTGTGATCAGGATAAGGATAGGAAAATCAAAGCCAAAGCAATATTACCCTAATCCCATATCTATTTGTGTTATAACAAGAGATGTTCAAAATTGTGTCATAAGATTACTGATTATCACGGGTGATGCATGTAAACCACATAAATTCTGTTGACCAGCTGCCCTCTGTTCTATGAACTGGATTATCGGTTTTCCCCTTTTCAACGTAAGATCACATTTTCCCTTTTCAGCATCAGTTTATATCAGTGTGTACATATGGTAGTATTATTTGTCCGGAAAGACCAGGGATTTGTAGTCTGACCACACCACACTCCGATTATCACTTGGATTCTTTCTCTAAAGCACATCATGTGAAAATCTTGTTTTTGTGAAGCATTTTAAGCTAGAGTTCACCCCCGAATATTTCGTTTGAGTATCTTTATTTTTTGCGAATACGCTTAGCAGCGTATCATTTCATTCAGAGTTTTTAGAAGATTACAGGGACGGTTTCCCAGGACGTACACTTAGCAGGCGTCCTGGAGAAACCAAAGTGAGCAACCAAAGTGAGCAGGAGAAGCGGGGGTGCTCAGCCCCGTAGTATCGTCCGTGAAGAAATCGACTACCGCTGTGATGGCAATTGCCAGGACAAAAGCAAACTATAGCAATCCAGTATTAACTCCTATGAACAAACTACCTCTAGAACACATTTTCTATACCATGTACGTAGTTCTCACCGATGAGAGAGCCTTTCACTAGGACGAACCCCTCCCGAGAGACCGAGTCGCTCCCATGGGCAACCGCCGGGGTGCGGGGGGGGGGGCATGGCTGGGGATCTCCGGTGCTTCGGGTGGTGTGTTGGTGGTGGCTCAGTGGTACACGGGTCACAGGTGTGGGCGCGACATGGCGTGTGCGGCTCTGTGACGGGGTGCGGGTGGCGATGACAACCTCCCTTCTCCTGGGTACGGGCCGACGGGTGGCTACGACCTAGGGTTTGTGCTCGGGCGGATCAGATCTGGGCCCAAGGCAGATCAGAGAGCTTGCTCCGGGTAGGTGAGGTGGGGTGCGGTCCGGGTTGTGCGCGCGGGTGGTGCTCTTGCCCTCCTCGCGGGTGCGGTGATCGGCGGTGGTGGTCGTGATACCGTTGTGTTGTTGGGCGGGTCGGCGCCGATGGCCACAGACATGGTGTCATGCATGCTAGCTTGGGCCATGGCCCATGCATCTTGGCGATGGCTGTCG
>NW_021224371.1:0-701 GCF_002162155.2 Triticum dicoccoides
GATAACCGTTCCTATAGGACGAACAGTTCAGCAACTTTGGTGTCGGATAGTTCGATCGATTGTTCCTTTCATGCAGCAGTTTGGCCTTTGTCTTGCACTCATGTCTTCGATTCCATTCCTCCCTTACAAATGGTGTGGGCGCTCTCTTGTCCATGACCTCCTCCATGACATGTGTGATGCTTAGCTCAAACATATAGGTGCACACGGTAGTACACCATCCTCAAGAATATTAAGTAGACATGCATGTGAAAAGGAGGAGATTCATGTTACTTGGCGTTGGAGCATTTTACATGAGTATACTCCGCATCAACTGGTCTACCCATCTTACCTCATCATGTCATAGTATACTCATCTCGCCTCTTCATGTCACCTTTTTGAACCGATGAATAGTCTACGAGTGCCTAGTTTCTCTCCGATGAACATTATATGGATTGTACTGTAGACTATCTTACATAACCGATTCTATTTTAGTACAAATTAAGTAGCACCTCACCAATGAGTAGGGCGTTCTGGATCTCAACCTCCATGGATGACGAATTTTTGAAAATTTTAAATCTAAAAAACAATTGGTTTAAAAAATCTGAAAAAGATTGGACAAATAAACAAGGATGTGAGATGTATGTGTTTGAATTTCAGGACAAAAATACGTTGAAATGCGACATGTACAAAAAAGACAAATTCATGGTCTGAGAGAATGAATA
>NW_021224372.1:0-1217 GCF_002162155.2 Triticum dicoccoides
ACATCGCCGCCTGTTGATGCACCATCGGCTCCATGCATGAATCCGGCGATAGCATCACGTAAAGCAGCTGGATATGTGCCAAAAGATCAGAGATAGGAGGGAAAACATGGAAACAAGAGAGGAAAGAAGGTGGAGGGAGCATACATAAAGTTTGAACCAAGGACAAGCAGACGACAAAACCACCTTATGAACTGCCTCAGTAACAAAATGTAGGACGTTTTTTGTACCCAACTATATATACCAAAAAATGACTTATATTTTATTACAGAGGGAGTATACTTTTTAAACATGAGAGATTAGCTTAGCCCGCTGATCTTGACCAGAAAATTTTGGCATAGATCTGGTATATGTATGCGCGTTGACTCAAGCATGGCGAATGGACCTCATGGTTTTTATGTGGTGGAAATTGCAAAAGTTTGAGTTGGAGTAGACTTGTAGTCTGTCGACGGATCGTACTCTAATGATCCGTTCATGTAGATCAATATTTTTTTGAGTATACGTAGATCAAACCTTTTTTTGACGGAAATATGTAGATCATTCTGGTGGCTTTAGTGGTCGTTCAGTGATTAAGGGCCCTCAATGTAATTTTTGTTATGTTTATAGTGGTTTGTAATTGTACTTCCGGTGAACCTTTATAACATATCTGGATACCTTTCTCCAATGAAAACCTATGTTTAGCTATTACATGAGCTACCTCATTATCTTCTCTAAAGCATTGTTCAAACTTTTCCCCTGTAAATCCATGTACCTGACTTAGCAGGTTCTCTCCTGCCCAAGTTTTTTTAGAAATCTCGCCAAACTTTATTGATTCAGAGCAATATTGATAGGTACAATAGTTGGGTCATGAGGATTGCCCAACCAAACATGTCTACCTACTCTTAGGTTACAAGAGAACTTGGAGAGATTATGAGCCTCATAATTAAAGTTTCTACGCTCGTGAATGAAATTGCAAAACTGAAAACTAGCTTTATGTCCTACTCCTAGCGAAAGTTTCCAAGATCATCGGGTTATTAATCCCTTGAAACACCATTGCAGAAGAACACAAATATGACCCATTGTGGTTGTGACACACTGCTACAACTGCGCCCCATGTCTCTTTCGTGCAACCGTTCCATCGACATTGATTTTCATGAAGTTTTGTGGTGGAGGCAGTCACCGTTCTGAAGCATCAACGTTAACCGGAGTGGCAACCTGTTGCACATTGATCTTTGGTGCTT
>NW_021224373.1:0-857 GCF_002162155.2 Triticum dicoccoides
GACATCTGAATTTGGAGTATGCGCCAACAAAAGTGGCTCAATGGTCATGTCACTCACAGGCATCACCTGCCCGATGGTCACACACGAGGGAATGGCGGAAACATATAAAACTCCATGCTCCACAACGCCGAGAGGTAGGTTGTTTGTCACCTGGCAAGGCTCCATGGGGCTGGTGAGGACACCAGGTCCCACTCCGAATCCTAGAGAGAGACTCCAACTTGAATTGCTCCATCGACACAGGTGAAACAGGTTCCCCACACAACACCTGCAACTCGGGCATGATCTGTAGCACCGGAGACACAACCTCGATTGAGGCCTTAATTACCCTCGAAGTCCCACAACATCAGAAAATATAAATTTAAAGGAAATCTACGATGAAACAAACATAAAAATTACTGAAAAGTTCTAATAATCAGAAAATAGAAGAATTATCTCAAAGGCACCCGAAAGCCATGGAAACAACTTAGAATTAGCAAAATAAAAACTAAGAAAACATGCTAATAGCAAGAATCCTATCCTACATATGGGACAATTTGGATAGCTACCTAAGCTTGGAACTTTAAAAACTATGGCCTGAAGGTTTAATGTTGCTATGAAAAGCTTTACTTTTCCTGGTACATGGATATATTTTTCGGGGATTAAAGATGAAACTCCCAAGTTGACCAAGCCCATATGGGTGTTGAGATCGATGCTTCATATTTCTACAATTTTTGTCAAGGCTAAGCTAATCCGTCTAAATTTGATTATTTTTCTCTGGATGCGTGTGTGGGTTGGAAGGTTTTATGTATATACATGAAGTGACCACCGACCTCTACATCCCTTGTATATATAATTGATGCACATACATGTATTTAACT
>NW_021224374.1:0-1217 GCF_002162155.2 Triticum dicoccoides
GAGAGAGAGAGAGAGAGGGTATACTTTTAGCTTTGACATCACAACTTCTGGCTCCTAGAGCCAACACTACTGTTGTGATTTTTTTTCTTCAAAATAGTCATTTACAAGTTATTTCCTACTTTGTGCATCACTTTCTCCAGTGTTTTCTTCTATGTTTGTTTGTTATGGTAAACTGATCTTTAAAGGGAGCCAAAAACTTAGCTAAAATGTACGTACCAACTAGTGTTTGACGCAATTCTGTCATGATCTCGTGGACTTGGAAAACTCTCTGTTTTTACTTGCTAGTCAAGTGACGGTAAGTATAACTGAAACTAACATAACATGCAGATTAAGTTCTACTACATGAAGGCTGGTTATTCAAGATTAGCCGGTTTGCTAATGCGTTCAACCAATCACTCGTTGAGAAACTGCTCTCCATTCTATTCATGTGAGTTCCCTCTAACCAAACAAGATATATCTCCCTTCACATTATTTTTGGCCAGAGATTAAAAACTAAACATGTGTGTTGAAAGGAAAGCCACATCATTTTGCAGTTTACTCACATGATAAAAATGCCGTGATAAACGATTCCTGCATGGCCTGTCAACACATATCACATGCTTAATTACAACAGATTTGTTTCATAAGAAGAGCTAACAAAGACTGGAGATATATAGAAGCCTTATATATACGCATGCATCAGGATGTCAAAGTGAGCGAGATATGAGTCCAGATTTTCTTACGTCTTTAGTTTTAGTCCATCTAAAATATTGGAGGAAAACAAAAACTTGAGGGTCAAGGAGGGGAAGTTAAAAATAGCTAAAAAACGGCTGCAATGTTGTGTCTTGCTTAATCCTCTCGAAGTCAGATTACCATTTTACAGGGTGTGCACCTAATATGACATCCTCTGCTTTTAGTGTTCTCATATAAAGCAATGGTACGTTTAGTGTTTGACGTTGAAATTGCAAATCAAAATCAGAGACTGAAGAAGCATAATTTCAATTTACTCAAACCCATTTGGTGTTGACAATCCTCTGCTTTCAGTTTTTGAATACAACTGTGCATAGGGTACAAATGTCAGGGCAGAGATGGCGGAGACCATAGGGTATAATGACATTGAAAGTATGTGTTAGGAGAGCAACAAGTCTAAATAAAGTCTGTGGTTTTCCTCAAGCATGATTTTCCAGTGCGGTAGGAGTCTCATGTTTCATTTTTTCGAGAAGGAGTACCCCCCCCCC
>NW_021224375.1:0-1541 GCF_002162155.2 Triticum dicoccoides
TTATCACACCCGATCATCACGTGGTGTCTGGGCACGACGAACTTTGGCAACGGTGCATACTCAGGGAGAACACTTCTTGATAATTTTAGTGAGAGATCATATTAAAATGCTACCGTCAATCAAAGCAAGATAAGATGCATAAAGGATAAACATCACATGCAATCAATATAAGTGATATGATATGGCCATCATCATCTTGTGCTTGTGATCTCCATCTCCGAAGCACCATCATGATCACCATCATCACCGGCGCGACACCTTGATCTCCATCGTAGCATCGTTGTCGTTTACGCCATCTATTGTTTCTACGACTATCGCTACCGCTTAGTGATAAAGTAAAGCAATTATAGGGCGTTTGCATTTCATACAATAAAGCGACAACCATATGGCTCCTGCCAGTTGCCGATAACTTCGGTTACAAAACATGATCATCTCATACAATAAAATATAGCATCATGTTTTGGCCATATCACATCACAACATGCCCTGCAAAAACAAGTTAGACGTCCTCTACTTTGTTGTTGCAAGTTTTACGTGGCTGCTACGGGCTTAAGCAAGAACCAATCTCACCTACGCATCCAAACCACAACGATAGTTTGTCAAGTTGATGTTGTTTTAACCTTCGCAAGGACCGGGCGTAGCCACACTCGGTTCAACTAAAGTTGGAGAAACTGACACCCGCTAGTCACCTGTGTGCAAAGCACGGCGGTAAAACCGGTCTCGCGTAAGCGTACGTGTAATGTCGGTCCAGGCCGCTTCATCCAACAATACCGCTGAACCAAAGTATGACATGCTGCTAAGAAGTATGACTTATATCGCCCACAACTCACTTGTGTTCTACTCGTGCATATAACATCAAACCATAAAACCTAGGCTTGGATGCCACTGTTGGGGAACGTAGTAATTTCAAAAAAATTCCTACGCACACGCAAGATCATGGTGATGCATAGCAACGAGAGGGGAGAGGGTTATCTACGTACCCTCGTATTCCGAAGCGGAAGCGTTGACACAACGTAGAGGAAGTAGTCGTACATCCTCCCGATTCAACCGATCCAAGCACCGTTACTCCGATACCTCCGAGTTCTTGACACACGTACAACTCGATGACGCACCCCGATCTCCGATCCAGCAGAGGCATGGGGAGGAGTTCCGTCAGCACGACGGCGTGGTGACGATCTTGATGTTCTACTGTCGCAGGGCTTCGCCTAAGCACCGCTACAATATGACCGAGGTGTAATCTCGTGGAGGGGGGCACCGCACACGGCTAAGGAATGATCTCAATGATCAACTTATGTGTCCATGGGGTGCCCCCCCGCCCCCGTATATAAAGGAGGGAGGGAGGAGGAGGCCGGCCTAAGGGGGAGGCGCGCCCTAGGGGAGTCCTACTCCCACCGGGAGTAGGATTCCCCCTTTCCTAGTCCAACTAGGAGTCCTTCCATGTCTTAGGAGTAGGAGACAAGGAAGGGGAAGAGAGAAGGGAAGGAAGGAGGGGGTGCGGCCCCTCCCCCTAGTCCAATTCGGACTAGGCCATGGGGGGGGGG
>NW_021224376.1:0-1698 GCF_002162155.2 Triticum dicoccoides
GAAATCATCAGCATTGGTCGTCCTCTGACGCCAATTGCTCAGGATGCTTCATGGGCTAATCGCCCGCAAGAATAAGAATCCCCAAGTACTCACCAACAACAACAACAACAAACCACACCATCCGTCCAAGTTGAAGAGGATGAGGACCTTCCCACTCCATCTCCAAAGGCGTCGCCTGTACTACAAAGGCTTCGCAAAGGACCAAGGCCTCAAGTCCCTCTTCTGAGCGTTCCAGAAGGAGAAGTGCATCGTCAACCTATTGCACGTCAAGTGTTCTCTGAAGCCACTCCAACTGTGAATGTCTCTGTGTCTGAAGCACAAGCTGCTGAAGACAATCCGGCTGCATCAGCCAATGAAGAACGTCAAGAAGAACGTGTCTCTACTCCCCCCCATACCTGAAGAAATAGTTCATGAAGTGAACGTGTCTGTGCCTGACCCTCCAGCTCCTCATGTGGAGGATGAAAATCCTGAAGCTGCCACAACCAACGCAAGTGAAACCAATGACGTTATCATGGATGAAGCTAATGTGGAGCTTGAACCAACCAGTGTGCCTGAAGCTAATGAGGCCACTGCACTCAAAGCGAATGAGGAAACTACTCCTGAAGCACCTGTTGTGCAGCCTGAAGCCTCAGCTGCTGCCGCTGCTCCTGTTCCTCCCCCAAGGCCCTATACAATCGAGCAAGCATACAACCATGGCGAGCTCATCACAGTAAGATGGCCCATTCTGGTCCCTCCGCCTAATGTCTCTGGTCCTCAATTTGACTATCACATTGAGCATAGGCGTCAGGTCCAGAAGCCCAAGCCAAGACTGCCAAGGTTTCCTGGTACTGCCACCGCTGTCGGGTCTTTCAATGCAAATGGCTTCAAGAGCCACAACACATTCTTTGACAACTCGAAGAACCCCTACACAAAGCCAAGAATATCATCAGATAGGTTCTGGAGTCATCAGCAGCGAAGCTATTACTCCTGTGTTCTGTATGATCAAGGGCGCATTTTCCCTCATATGCGCCTCGACACTGAAGCCATTACTGGACTGCCCTGCTTAGAAGAAGCACTTGACTATTTTCGTGATGCTGGGCTGCTCAGTTTTGTCACAGATAAAGAACACTGGAATGAAGAGCTATTGCTTCAATTCTATGCTACTCTGCACATTCGTGGCTACAACAGAGATACGAAGACCGGAAATGTTCATCATGAAGCCAAAGCTATGGATATCATCGAGCTTACCGGCCTATCCACTCCCGGAGAACTCTATGAACCTGGTTGTCAAAATCACCGCAATGCTTTGGAAAGCATCTTCCATAAGCCTGAACCCAATATGAGTCAGATGCTGAGCATGATGAAGCCTTTGCCACGTGATGCTGAATATCCAACAGTGTTCTTTGTTGAAGACCTTGAGTATCTGCCACGCACCATATATCACATCATTAGGCGAACTCTATGGCCTATCAAAGGACATTCATCAGCGGCAAAGCTTGAAGGAGCTATGAAGACTTTGGTCTTCTATATTCTCAATGGCATCAGCTTCAATGCGCAAGACTTCTTCATTAGGCAACTGGCTACATCTGGATCTGATCTGTTTTGGTCTGAAGTTTTATGCTCCATGGGTCATGCGCCTCATCAAGCGACACTCATTTGTCAACTATCAACCTTCTGCTCGCAATCATGTGATTTTTCTACCAGAGGTTGATATGTCAG
>NW_021224377.1:0-393 GCF_002162155.2 Triticum dicoccoides
CTTTTGCTATCATTACCACTACTATCATATTACTTTGCTACTAAACACTTTGCTGTAGATATTAAGTTTCCAGGTGTGGTTGAATTGACAACTCAGCTGCTAATACTTGAAAATATTCTTTGGCTCCCCTTGTGTCGAATCAATAAATTTGGGTTTAATACTCTACCCTCGAAAACTATTGCGATCCCCTATACTTGTGGGTTATCAAAGATCCATTGCCACCTTTACTCTTCTACTGGTAAGGCTGGCGGAACGAAGGAGGAGGAGGCAACCAAAACTTCTGTTGCTTAGCTGCCACTTGAGTTGAAGAAGAAGAAGGAGCTGCATCCCTGACTCTCTTCTTAGAAGCATTGCACTTGAGCTGAGCAGCCTCTTGCTTTAGTGCCATGTTGT
>NW_021224378.1:0-1104 GCF_002162155.2 Triticum dicoccoides
AATGGTATTTTCACGCAGAGAGCACACCTACGCTAGCTCTGAAAACTGTTCCAATTAACACGTCATTTTTTTGCGTGTGACAATTAACACGTCATGAGATCAAGATGAGTCCAAAGGCTCTGGTACGGACTGGCGACTCGGGTGGTGACGCGGCGGGCGATGCGGCTCTGCTCGTTGGTCCCGACGAGCCGTCGCCCTGGTCGGTGGTGCGGACGTTGGGCCGGTCGGCGCGGGCGTCCCCGGAGGCGATCTCCGATGCGGAGGCGGCGCCGCGCTGGACGGAGAGCCGCTTCTGGGCCCTGGCCGCGGGAAGCGACGATGAGGATTCGGAGGCGGAGACGAGCGATGGCGAGTTTCGGCGTGTCGAGGCGAGTCGGCCGTCGTTGGGCGCGTTCGTGGCTCGGGCTGAGGAGCTAGGGAGCTCGCTCATGGTCGGGCGGCAGCGGGCCTTTGCGCCCGGCGGCCGCGGTGCTCGCCGACCAGGGGTGTCTGGTCGAGCGCCGTTGGTGCGCGCGGCGTTGATGGGGGGCGTGCGGGCGGCCTCGGGCAGCATGCGGGCTGCCTCCCCTCCGTGGAGATCGGGGCCTGTGCCGGCGAGGCTGTTGGAGCCTGGGGCGGTGGCGCCGGTGGGCGCAGGGGCGGCGGCGGCATCGGAGGAGGCGGCCGATCCCTGGCCTAGGATTAGGGATGCTGGTCGGACTGGGCCGGTGGGCCATGCCCAGGAAGTGGGCCAAGGGGGCCTACTTGGGCCTTGCACGGTCCAGGGCGTTAGTTCCGCGAAGACGGTCTCAGAGTCGCGGGGCGGCGCGGAAAAGCCCAAGTCTGGCCCGTCCTCGGAGCGGGCAGTACTTAAGTGGCTTTGGATCCGCCGCGGGGCCTCCGACAGTTCAGTAGGGTTTCCAGCCACTCCATCTGAGGTGCGGCGCTTCGGTGGATCCGCCCGATCCCTTTCCCCACCACCTTCTCCCCCAATCCTTCTCCGGTCCTTCGCCGAGGTGGTTGCCATGGGCTCCAAGGCGGAGCGGCGTGCTGACAAGAGGGCGGAGCCGGATCTGGAGGCGGAGAGGCGTCGCGAGCGAGATCTGCGCGCCCAATCAAAGTCAC
>NW_021224379.1:0-761 GCF_002162155.2 Triticum dicoccoides
TTTATTTATTTCAAGGTATTCCGTGGAGTTTCAGAACTTTTGGAGTTGCCTAGAGTAGGCCTCCAATATTTGCTCCTTTTCCAGCCTAGAATTCCAGCTACCGGCATTCTCCCTCTTCATGTAAACCTTGTAAAATAAGAGAGAATAGCCATAAGTATCGTGACATAACGTGAAATAACATCCCATAATGCAATAAATATTGTCATAAAAGCATGATGCGAAATGGACGTATCACAGCTACACCCGAAATACACAAGGGCAAAAGAAGAAGGAAGAGGCATACAATGATCTGGCTCGCTAATCTCTACTTTCTTGATGCACTGCAGGTCGCGGAGACTAGTTCTCGCGGCGAGCGGTGACGATCTCTTTCATCAGTTTCATGTCCTTAATACGCTGTTTGGCAGTATCCACGGATTCCTCCACCAGCCTTTTGCGCTCGATGCGGAGCATGGCATTCTCGTCCATAAGTTTCTTGACGACCCCGTTCTCTTCAACAAGGCAGCGGTCTCCTCCGCCTGCTTCACCCTTCCGGTGATCTTCGCCCTCAGTAGGTCGCGCTCGGAACGGAGCTTCACATTGCCCTCCCCTACTTACTGGATGACGCCGATAGCCTGTTCAAACGAGGCATTAATCTCGTCTTGCAGCTTCATCCAGCCAAAGATCTGATCCATCTCGCTATGGATGATCGCATGCATGCGCCTGTTAGAGTCCTTGCCTGCCCACGGGACATTTTCCCAGGCTGTCGCGGCGTGGGAGGACAT
>NW_021224380.1:0-3736 GCF_002162155.2 Triticum dicoccoides
CCCCCCCCCACCCTCCTGGACAGGGTGTGGGCCCCTGGTCTTCATCTTTGGCGAGGAGTTTTTATTATTTTTTCTAAGATGTTCTGTGGAGTTTCAGGACATTCCGAGAATATTTGTTTTCTGCACATAAAACAACACCATGGCAATTCTGCTGAAAACAGCGTCAGTCCGGGTTAGTTCCATTCAAATTATACAAGTTACAGTCCAAAACAAGGGCAAAAGTGTTTGGAAAAGTAGAGACGACGGAGACGTATCAA
This sequence comes from Triticum dicoccoides, assembly GCF_002162155.2. Taxonomy (NCBI): domain Eukaryota; kingdom Viridiplantae; phylum Streptophyta; class Magnoliopsida; order Poales; family Poaceae; genus Triticum; species Triticum dicoccoides. Next base: position 258 of record NW_021224380.1, read on the forward strand.
CTCCCCCAAGCTTAAACCCTTGCTTGTCCTCAAGCAATTCAGTTGACAAACTGAAAGAAAGAAAGAAAAACTTTTACAAACTCTGTTTGCTCTTGTTGTTGTAACTATGTCAAGCCAGCATTGAAGTTTTCGGCATAGATCATAACGAATCACATTTGCAATAATTCTCAGGTCTCATAATTACTCATATCAATAGCATAATCAACTAGCAAGTCATAATAATAAATCTCGGATGACAACACTTTTCAAAACAATCATAATATGATATAACAAGATGGTATCTCGCTAGCCCTTTCTGAGACCGCAAAACATAAGTGCAGAGCACCTTTAAAGATCAAGGACTGACTAGACATTGTAATTCCTGGTAAAAGAGATCCAATCATAGTCACACCCAACATAGATTAATAGTGATGAATGCAAATGACAGCTGTGCTCTCCAGCTAGTGCTTTTTAATAAGAGGGTGATGACTCAACATAAAAGTAAATGGATAGGCCCTTCGCAGAGGGAAGCAGGGATTTGTCGAGGTGCCAGAGCTCAGTTTTGAAATAGAGATAAGTTGTATTTTGAGCGTTATACTTTCATTGTCAACATAACAACTAAGAGATGGCGATATCTTCCATGCTAAACACATTATAGGCGGTTCCCAAACAGAATGGTAAAGTTTATACTCCCCCTCCACCAATAAGCATCAATCCATGGCTTGCTCGAAACAACGAGTGCCTCCAACATACATCAGGTCCCAGGGGGAGTTTTATTTGCAATTAATTTTGATTTGGTTTGCATAAAGCATGGGACTGGGCATCCAGGTGACCAGCCATTTTCTCGTGAGTGAGGAGCGGAGTCCACTCCTCTTGAGAATAACCCGCCTAACACGGAAGATAAGGAGAGCCTTGGTTGATACATCAGCTATTCGAGCATACAAAACAGAATGTTTATTTGAAGGTTTAGAGTTGGGCACATACAAATTTACTTGGAACGGCAGGTAGATACAGCATATAGGAAGGTATAGTGGACTCATCTGGAATAACTTTGGGGTTTAAGGGATTGGATGCACAAGTAGTATTCCCGCTTAGTACAGGTGAAGGCTAGCAAAAGACTGGGAAGCGACCAACTAGAGAGAGACAACATCCATGTACATGCATTAAAATTAATAAACATTGGATGCAAGCATGAGTAGGATATAATCCACCATGAGCATAAATATCGTGAAGGCTATGTTGATTTGTTTCAACTACATGCGTGAACATGTGCCAATTCAAGTCACTTAAATCATTCAAAGGAGGATACCACCCCATCATACCACATCATAACCATCTCAATAGCATGATGGCACACAAGGTAAATCATTATAACTCATAGCTAATCAAGCGTGGCACAAGCAACTATGATCTCTAATTGTCATTGCAAACATGTTTATTCATAATAAGCTGAATCAAGAACGAGGGACTCATCAAATTTACAAAAACAAAAGAGGTCGAGTTCATACCAGCTTTTCTCATCTCAGTCAGCCCACCATATATCATCATAATTGCCTTTCACTTGCACGACCGAACGGTGTGAATAATAATAAGAGTGTACGTGCATTGGACTAAGCTGGAATCTATGAGCATTCAATAAACAGGAGAAGACAAGGCAATATGGGCTCTTGGTTAAATCAACAATAATGCATATAAGAGCCACTTCAACAATTTAATTATGGTCTTCTCCAATGACCCCCAAAGAAAAGAAAAGAAATAAAACTATTTACACGGGAAAGCTCCCAACAAGCAAAATAAGAACGGGAAATATTTTTGGGTTTTCTTTTTAATTATTACTACTATAGCAGAAAAATAAAGTACTACTAATTTTTTTTGATTTTCTTAAAGGTTTAGCAAACACACAAGAAGAAAGCAGGAAAAAGAAAATAAACTAGCATGGATATTACAGTGAAAAAGTATGAGCACCGACATCAAGCAATGAGTGTGTGTGAACATAAATGTAATGTCGGTGAGAAATACGTACTCCCCCAAGCTTATGCTTTTGGCCTAAGTTGGTCTATGGCCACGGCTGGCCTAGCTGATATCCATAATGATAGTTGTTGGGGTTGTACTGTGATGAGGAAGAAGAAGGCTCTGATTGCCACTGGCTGGCAATCATCTCCAGATCCCACTGATAGTTAGACTGCCGTGAAGGATCAAATTGTGGTTCCGGTTCTGGCTCCTCGGCTGGTGCAGGGTTCCGGTAGGCGTGAATAGCCATCAACGGAACAAGGTACGTTCCTACAGTCAAATCAAACAAAGAAGGAGCATGCAGGATAATAGTCTTAGGATGATGTTTGTTAAAGAACAATTGATATTTAAGCTCTCCTGCCCTATTCTTAACAATAAAATCATGTGCCACCATACTTTTATGATCTAGATAAACATGGGGCAACACCTTTTCTTCCTTCTCAGCATGCCTAATAGGTATGTTAAAATGTACTGCTAGGCGTGTAGCATAGATGCCTCCAAAGATGGGGCCTTTGGTACGGTTCATACTTAATCGTCTAGCAATAATACCACCCATACTGAAAGTGTTATCACTGTATAAACCGTGGAGCAGAATAATTATATCAGGGATACTAAGGTTTCCACAGTTTCTGCGTCCAATTAAACAACGACTAGCAAATAATGCAAAGTAACGTAAAACAGGAAAATGTATGCTAGTGATTCGTGCATCGGAAACCTTCCTAGTTTCTCCTACAGTGATAGTATCAATAAACCCAACCACATCATCATGATGTGGTTCTTCTGTCTTGCCCTCAAAAGGGACTAAACAAATCTGACAAAAATCATAAAGTGACATCTCCTTATGCTCATCATATAAATGAAACTCCACCGTAGGTGGTGAGTTCCTAGAATGAAAATGAAAGTTTTGCACAAAGGTATTTGTGAGTAAGAGATACTGATCGCATTGGTCGTGGAGGAAAGCGGTGAGGCCTGCATTGTGAGCCAATTCATGAAAATCTTCATAGATACCGGCTGCTCTCAAGAAATCATCAGAAGGCCATTCACACGCCCGAATCTCCGTGGTGCGCGGCAAATTATACTTAGGCTTCGGTGCCTTTTCCTTCGAGCTTTGGCTCGATGAGCCCCTCAATAATCTCCTCATCATTTTCTGAAAAATTCTGAAATTTTTAGTAACTTCAAAATAAAAGTAAACCAAACTCAATAATATTGATAGCAACTACTCTTACAAGTGCCTAGAGCCTATATCAAGCATTAAAACTACTTGGAACCATATAAATTTGACATGCAAGCTCAAGAACATGGTCACCTATGCAACACAAATTTGCAAAGAATAAAGCACTAGAACAAAAACTAATTGGACCAATGGAGGAGTCACATACCAAGGAACAATCTCCCCAAGCAGTTTTGCGAGAGGTTCTTTGAGCAAGGAGATCGAAAATCACAGCAAAAGTGGCTGGAACTCGTGCTTGAGTTGGTTTTTCGGGTTTGTG
>NW_021224381.1:0-7090 GCF_002162155.2 Triticum dicoccoides
ATCTCCATGAGGGTACGCCTGGATGGCTAGCAATGAGTTGATATAGCTGGATAGGAATCTGGTCGAGGCTTCGACCGGCGGTGGTCGTTTGTCGTGGACGATCTCATTCCTCACATGCCAGCAACGCCAAATCGTCATGAGCGTATACATCCTCTCCTCTGGTGACAAGTCCGCGAGCACATGAAAAAGCCACTCTGGCCCAGTGTGCATTACTCGACGGATGTCCGGAATATTCCATTGCCGCGCCATAGCTTGCCACAAGGCGATCGCATGAGGACATCTGCAGAGAGCATGAAAAGTGTCCTCCGGTTCGGTAGCACACACATGAGGACTACTGAAGATTACCTATATATGTCCATGAGTTAAAAATGAAAACAGAAGCATAATAACGGTTGGATCAACTTAATAGTAGACACCAATTTCGGTAGTACAATGTACCATAAAATATCTCAAAAACTACTAACGGCCTCGGTGGGCTATTCAGTGTAGTTTAGTGAAGTGCGCGTTTACAAGTCAACTAACCTATGCCTTGATCTTGTCATACACTGCTTTTGCAAGAGTTGTCTTGCCCAACCCACCAAATCCAACAATAGATATGTCCTTTAGTGGTCCTTGGACATCTCATTACAATTGTGCAATTTGATCAGCTCATCTCTTATGTGATCTATCCCAATGAGCTCAGTAACATCTTTGTACACCGCCTTCAGGCGAGGGTCAATGGCATCGCCACTACTGTTGGCGTGCGCCTCAAGCATATACCTTTGGCGTAGGTCGCCCAACTCCTTGGGAAGCTCTTGCGGTTCTTCAATGGCGTCAGAGTTCTGATGAAGAGCCTTGTCCTTGGTAAATAGTTTTGTGGTCTTTCTCAGGTACTTCTTGACTTTATTCTTCATGTTGGTGGAGCCACGGCCATGGCCGTCCTCCTCCACGCGCACAATGAAAGCGTCTTCCTCCATATGGTAGGAGAGCTCCCTCACTTTGCCTGCCCCAAATGAGGACCTGCTCGTCGAACTGCTCCGGCGGCTTGTCGCCGATCTTGCGTACAACAACGTGCATCATCTCCAATTCTGTGATTAAAAAGTCAACTCCTTTCCTCATGCGTTTCTCGAGGTTGTACTCATTCATGAGTAGGCTACCGAGCTTCTTGATCAAGGGCATCACAGCCCCCGATGCGACATTCATGGCTTGGAGTGTGTCTTTTGCTGTGATGGAGGAATTGGTGGTGCTAATGCTAGAGCAGCGGAAAGCAGAGGAGATGGTGGTTTATTGATAAGATGGGCTCTAGCTACAGATCGATGGGGGTTGTCCAACCTTCCATGTGCGTGAGTGCGTGAGTGACCCCTCCATCGCGAACCAACTTCTGATTGGATGGTTAGGATGGGAGTGTTATCCCCAACCCATCAGGGTTCAAATCCTGGTGCTCACATTTATCCTAAATTTATTTCATATGTTCAGGCGATACGCGTTCGTTGGTAGAGAGATTCCCGTCCTCCGCGAGGCACCTACAATGACTTTGTAAAATCTCAAGATGACTTGCCGGCTCAGTCTCTCGGAGGTGCTCATATTGTAGAGTGTGCGTTTGTACCTTCATAGGGATGGCATACATGTTTATATGAGCGTATTTCGTCTGTATTGTATTAAAAAGACTCGGATGGACCTGCCATCTTGAGGTCTTATAAGATCTCGGACAACATGGCAACAATTACAGCTATCATGGTTTGGCTAACGCTTGCATGTAAATTTGCAGCATGCAACCAATCCCTATGAAACCCCTAACTAATGCACAGACTTAGTGTGGAAAGAGGAGGATTGCGTGCGTTGATCCATGCATGTTACTAGTTTATATTACTATCTTCATAGTGGGTAGTGTCATATGTGTGGTAATATAGATGTCTTCCTTTATTACTTTGTAGACTCAATTTGCATTGGAAAGCCCTATGTGTTGGTAACATATTGTGTTACTCTATTTGTCTCTCTCTGCATTAACTCTTTGCCACATCATAATTTTTTGCTTATGTGGCATCTATGTTACTAACTATGTTACACTAGTAGAAAAAGGACCCTATGTGAGACACATTAGTCCCGGTTTGATTTTGGCCCGGTACTAATGGTATCATTAGTACCGGTTCAAACGGCTATGCATTAGTGCCGATTCGTGTTGAACCTTTAGTACCGGTTCGTGCCACAAGTTTTCTGTTTCGACAAGTTTTTAAAATCATAAAATTTCAAAGGGAAAATAGAGTTTTTGGGCGTTTTAGACGTTTTTAGCGTTTAGTGCTAGGGTTTAGATTTCATAGTTTAGGGTTAGGTTTTATGGTTTAAACCCTTAGTTTTTACTGTTTAGCATAGAGTTTCCGACGTTTTAAGTCTCGGGTTTAGGGTTTAGGACAATTTTTGAAATGAAAAAATTGTAAAAGGAAAAAAAGATATGCTCTAATTTATGTTTTTTTGAATTTTGGTTAAATCTTGTCAAACCAGTCCAACAATTGATTCAAGAAATATAGAGTGTTACTAAATAATTACGCAATAATATTAGTGTTACTAAATAAGTATCACAGTTTTTTTGAATTTTGGTCAAATCTGGTCAAACTGTGGTCAAACAATGGTCAAACTACTTATTCAAGAAATATTAGTGTTACTACATAATTATTGTATTTTAGAATAATAGTTTCAAACTCAAACAGTGAAACGTGTGACTTCATGCTCAAGCTAAACTCTTGAGGGTTAATAGGATTCACATCTTACTATTATTAGGAAAACAACAAGTGCAGACTTGGAAAGGAGGGAGAATAGAACCCGGAAGTTAAGCGTGCTCAGGCTGGAGTAGTGAGAGGGATGGGTGACCGGTCGGGAAGTTAGGCGATTTGGAATGAGTGATCCACACTTGAGCAGTTAAGAGATGTGATTAGAGACTAAATCATCAAATAATTCAGAAAAATTAAAAAAAATCAATTTTTTTTCCAAAATTTTAAAAAAAATTCAAAAAAAATACCTTTAGTACCGATTGGTAACACCAACCGGTACTAAAGGTCCCCCATACCAGGGCGCGAGCTCACACCACATGGTGGGCCTTTAGTGCCGGTTCGTGCCAAACCAGTACAAAAGGGGTGGGTGGGTCTTTAGTCTCCACTCTTTAGTGCCGGTTGCAAAACCGGCACTAAAGGCCCTTACGAACCGGTTTTAAAGCTCCATTTTGTACTAGTGTTACTCCCACTATGGCCAGCCTTAGGTATCCAACACACTTGGATGGAGGGGGTATAATGATTTTTAATACTCCATCCCTTCTTTGAAGGGCTTAATTCAAAAAGCTTACCAACCAAAGTAGTTGATGAGTGGTGGAATAATTTTTGTATCTGACAAAAGTACTCAATTAATGTGCTTGTTTTTCTCAAAAAATTAAGTTATGCGTTAATTGCAAAATGTCAATATATGTATGCGTGACCAATAAATGACCAAGAACTTCTACATGCATTGATGACTTTTTCTTAATTCTTGCATGCAGTTATTTGATGTACATTGAAATCTGAACATGTGATGGAAAGCAATAAACGGAAAAACAAAAAAATTGAGTTAAACACTATAAACCGGGAAGGAAGTAGCATTAGATATGATATTAATTGCATGGTATGTTACTATTATGGAAAATATTAGTTACATGTTAATATTAGGGTACTACCTCCATTTGGATTTATTGGCCCCCTTCGTATTTCATGCCAAATTTTGACCCTATATTTGACTAATAAAATATATACTGTATGTCACAAAACTTATATTGTTGGATTCATATTTAAAAATGTTTCCAATGATTCTAATTTTGTGGTATTTAACTTATTTTTTGGTATCAAAGGTCAAAATTTGACCACAAAATACAAGCGGGACTAATAAATCAGGGCAGAGGTAGTATGAAATTATTTAGGGGAGAGGGTTATCACATGTTTAGTGGTAAACATGGTTAATGCTAAACACCAGAATGACCCAGACAGTTGTACTGGCGGAGTTAAATGTGTGAGATATACTAGACCTTAAGTAGTAAAGGCAGTTCTAATGCATTATATCTTAAGTTGTATCATATTTTGTAAATATGTTTTTAGGCTGGCCATAGTGGGAGTAACATAACCAGTAACATGCACTTGGGACTAGCAAATATGCTTATGTGGCACATAATTAAAGAGGAGAGAGAGGGTTAGAGTAACATAGGTAGATACCATATCATGTTAAATGCTATGCTACTTTGTGTCATGCATGGCAATAAATATGACCATCTATGATACTACTTTATGTTTCTATGCACTATGAAGATAGTATCATACACTAGTATCATATGCATGATACTAGCATATGTTACTCCCCACTATGACCAGCCTTAGATACTACAGTTCCTCCAATAGCTTGTATACTAGAAGAGCCCTCATTTAATGTGTTTTGTGAAAGAAAAATCATGATATGTACTAGATTTTGGACTAAGATCCGTATCTAGATTAAGATAGGGAAACACTTGTGCTCATACGTACGTCTGATAGGAAGGAAACATCAGACCAATTGCTCACCGCTTATTCCCACACCATCGCATGGTCGAGACCTCGCCTAAAAAAAGGGTCCAAACCACCCGATTACCACGCACCCACCCTCGCATACGTTCGGCCATCCCGTACCTCTATCGCCAAATCACCGCTTTTCACGTTCCTCTCTCCTCACCTCGCTGACAAGTTCTCCATCCGCCGTGCCGCCCTTGTTCTCTTCTCCAGCGTCGCCTGACCCTGGTCACCATCAAGGTCACGCTCCCTGCCCTCCTTCCGGTGCACTGCACCGCTTGCCGGCCACCGATATTCTTTGTTTTCACGACCAGGACGACCAGGTATGTATGTACATGGGCAATCTACTTCTTTTACTTACAACTCACAGTCTATTCTAGTCGTTCGGAGTAAATTATTCCATTGACTTCCGTTGAGATCTATAGCATACGTAGGATGTTAGATTGGTAGCAAATCACATCTTGTCCAAATCAATGTGTGACCGATCGATCTTGGAAAAGATATGTACATGTTGTCATGGTAATAAAATTAGTACTTCCTGTCTCCCTTGCTTTATTGGACTGTTAGATGTGCTTCTTATGTACAGATGTGTTCTGCTCACATCTATCCTTGATTTAGAAAATATCTGATTGGTTTCAATTTGTTTGTCAATTTTAGTCAGCTTTTAGGCTTCGAGTGAAAACACCAAATTATTTCTTCTTGTCAACCATGCTTCCTATTTTTATTTATTGGTTGCATATACTTGAGTGGTAGTGAATATTTGCTTCAACTGCTACTAATATGGGCTTTAGTGACTGTCAACTTAATTTGTTCCTTTAGTAAAATTTGTTTCAAGCACTCTGTGTGTGTACTTCCTCGTTTATCAACAATGTTCATGTTGTGCTTCCTACATTAGTGTTTTCCTGTTGTCATAGTAATTTTTGTTTGAAGCACTATACTCTTGTGCTTCCTGTTTACCGCTGATGCTTCTATTTTGCAAACATTTTACAGCACCTTCTTATTCCGACAATGCCTTTTGTTCCCAATACAATTCCAATGATGTTACCATTACACTGAGTGTGCTCCTGACGGGACCAAATGTTGATTTATGTTCGCCGACTGCCTTGTCAAGGATAGAGAGCTTATGGCGAACGTCCAAGATCAATCAGTTCAGTAGGCACTGCTACTTAGGCTAGGTGGAAATGAAAATATTGTTGCTGTAATAATGTTTCTTATTTCTTTTTGTAAAAATAGGTGTAGTCTGTTACTCATATCAAGTATATTTGTATACTTGGTCTGTGAGTTCTATCATGCTTCCACACTCTGAAGCAATATTGATACAATCAGGAAGCAAATAACATGAGCATGTGCACACATTTTGGTTTACTACTGAAGCAGAGAATGGAAGGAATTTTTAAGCAGGTTTTGTTTTTTGTTTATTTGTTGAAGAAGCACCAAATGCAAACTTATGAAGCTTCACAAAATTATGTTGGAAGCAAGTAATGAATTGCATACAGAGCGAACATGCACAAACACCGGACCATGAGCTTCCATATATGTTCCAAAAATACATAGTTTGCAACTAAAAGAAACATAGTCTGTGAAAAAACCAATATATGTTACACAACAAATTCCGCATGAATCACTGAAAAACTGACAAACTGTGTACGAAGCAACGAAATTACAGTATTAAACTAGAAAACTAGGCGTGAATCTAGGGTGCAGTAATTACCTACAGGAAGCAATAAGCACGGTGCATTTATATGGAAGCAAAATAGGTGAGACCCACGTCACTAACAAAACTGTAACTCACTTCCTAATCCAACGATGGTATTCTATTCCATCCAATGGTGGTTCGCTAGTCTGATGGGGCGCTAGGGATCAGCAGTCTGATCCCTAGGGGTGCCCACATAGATATGGATGCTCTTGCTTTCCTATTAAATACATCGATAACTTAATTTTTGCTAATGTTAAAAATCTAACGTCAGATTTTTAACCATGAAAAATCGAACGATTTTATGGCAAATTTAAGTGTCATGAGGATGGCAATTTCTTTTAGCAAGCAATGGCCAATCCGCTTCCTATGTACACGGCTGCTGCACGCTGACTAGCCAAACGAATTTCCACTTTCCCTCACTTTATTTGCACCTGAGCCCGCCCGCTTGTATGGGCCGTCGTATGTGTCGTCGCTGCTGCTACTAACCCGACCGATGACCGAAGCTAACCGGGTGATGGGGCTTAGCAAATGCAGACATATGCGGTGACTGGACGTTCGATGGGATGCACAACGCCTTGCTTGGCTATCATGCATGGGGCCCCTTTCCACCCATCGTCTGTTTGTGCTACGCGCATGATGAGCCTAGACGGGGAGCCGCTGGAGAGGGCCTCCCGGGCCGCGCCAGTGTTAGAGTTGTGTCGAATACTATTGTACAAGGTAGGTTACAGTTGAATTTGGAGTCGTACGGTATGTAGACAGGATATGGAGTCGTGTCCAAGTAGGGCACTTGTATCCTAGGCCTCTTGTATAATGTGGGGTAGACACACGATGTAATGTATGCCAACATAATAGCACAGGTGCG
>NW_021224382.1:0-3830 GCF_002162155.2 Triticum dicoccoides
CTCTTCTTGTCAGTAGCCTAGTTTTAACTTTGATCTGCTTTGTAAGAGGATTTTCCTCATCACCTTGTATCGGTTCCGCCATGTTGCTTTATATATAAAGCGGGACGAAAGCCTTTTTGGGTAATGTTCCTGTCTACTTTGTAGAAAGTATAGGCAGGAGTTACATTAAACTTGGGCCTGCTTAGAGGGTCCGGTGGTCTCCGAATCAAGCACATGTAACCGGGTCGTGAGAAGCGGCTGATTGATTATTGCAAACTATAACCGACTTCGGAGTCGACTCCGGTTCTGATTACAACTAGCACCCAAGCAGGCTTGCTCTACAAATACATCCTCCCCCTTCGACTAGCAGGCAAGATCAGATCACATCGATTCCAAAACACCAATTTCGTACTATCTCATCTGCAACTAAAAATGGGATATATGGACGACTCAAGGATGTATAAGCGGCTGAAGCGCAAGGAGAAGCACCTCTACCTGGTGCTGGACGACTGGGACGAGGGCTTCACCATCCGCAAGATCGACGCGGACAGCCCTGACGATCACTGCCGCAGCCTCCTCGACGAACCCCCTGTCATCCGTCTGCTCTCTCCCAATCCTATCCACTGCATGGCGTTCGCCGCCCTGGGCAGCAGCCACATCCTCGCAGCCAACAACAAACACCCCGCCACCCTCGTCTATGACACCGACACCGCCGGGCTGATCACCGGCCCTCCCGTACCGGACGCGCTCCAAGACGCCTACAAAATCTTCTTGAGTGTGGTTTTCTGTAGCTCAGGCTACACGGTACCCCTTATCTTTGTCATCCATTTATGCATCAAGATCCGTGCAGACACATTTGTCTTTTTTGTTTCTCTCAAACGACACAACATATGAACTTTAACTTTTGCAGAACAACAATACATTCTAACTACAATCTAGGAAAAAAACTTTCAGATTTTTTCATGCATTTTAAATACTTGAAATAATATTTTTATTCAAAGAAAATCTCATTTTGTATATTTATATCAGACCAAAAAATCTGAAAGTTTTTTCACACATTGATGTTCTAATGTTTGTTCGATCTGCAAAGTTTGAAGTTCATATGTTGTTTCGTTTTCGAGAAACAAAAAAGAGAAATCTTCTTGTTGTTAGTTAGTTGGAGAGTACGGATCTCAAAGCAAGGTTGGAGGGTTGAGAATAAGAGGTTCCATGTAGCCTGAGCTACAAAGAAACTTTGTGAATCTTCTTGCCCGCCGACGACAATATGATGTATGCATTTGCGTACTTCTTGAACGAGCCTCGAGCCGTGGAGGTGCTGTCTTCCACCACCAATGATGATTTGCACTCCTCGGTCCCAACCATGGACTGGTCCTGGAGAAGCGCCGCACCCTCGCCGTTCACCCAGTACGAGAGGATCTGCTCCTACACCACCGGGTCAGGTTGTACGCAACCCGGCTTTTTTTTTTGATAAAAGGCAACCCGGCTTGTACGCACTCCTTACCGAAAAATGTCCACTGCTCTCGAAGTGCCATGCAGGGGTGTCTTCAGGGTCTCCTCTCGATCGGTGCTTTAATCTTCATGATCAACTCAGCATCATCTGGCCAGAAAACTTCCCTTATCAAACCTCATTCCACTGTTCGCCATCCGGCAATAAGAGACCACCCACGATGTATCCTTGGACAGCTCCTGCCACCCTGAATCTTCAGCGAAGGTTCCTTCAGAATCCAATTATCCGAGAGCCGCATAGTAAATATTTCATTGATAGGTTGGAATATTGCTTAGGTATTTCTCTTCAGACGTGCACCTTTCCTAGTGTGGATTTCACCTCCTCTTGTCTTTCCACCTGCCATGCTCTACTGACCAAGAGCGAGCATTTTTGTGAACTTCACAACTGTCCAGTGCACCCCTCAAATTTATGTATTACATTCTTCACAACCTCAGCCTGTTGCCAGTTTGCATGGAAGAATAGGGTAATGTCATCAGCAAACAATACAATGTGAAATTCCTGGAGTTGTTCTGGCGATATTCAGGTCTGCTAGTTCCCCATTGCTTTCTTCAAAAGCCTCGACAAACCATCTGCTCCAGAAAGAAACATATACGCGATAGCGGGTCTTCCTGAAACTCAATGTTTTTTTATGGCTTCTCCTGCAAGACAGACTTAATACCAGAGATATGTTCACAGCAGGAATTTCTTCATTGAGGACTCCTCCTGTGTTATGTGTGTTAAACAAGCACACTCGAGTCCCATGTCTATGGTGTGATAATCTTGGTGCTACCTATTTATCTGCTAATCCAGTGTTCCATGCCAGGACCAAACATATTGAGATAGATTTTCACTTTGTTCGAGAAAGGGTAGCTAATAAGCAATTGGAGATTCGTTTTGTGCATTCACGAGATCAAGTTGCAGATGGGTTCACAAAAGCATTACCTACAAGGAGTCTTGAGGAATTCAAGTGTAATCTCAACTTGACCAAGTTGTGATTAAGGGAGGGTGTTAAACCAGCACGTATGTACATGGTTCGGCAGCCTGGCTAGCCGGTCCCTTCCTTCCTTTCCTTGTAACCGAAGACTAGAGGTAGAGATAGAGATAGTCAGTTTATATTCTCTGTTATCCTTTATAACTAGATATCTCTTTCCTCTCTCCCAAGTTGTAATCTAAACTACTTGTACGCTATTTAGGGAGTCGCACCCCTGTCAATATAACATGCAGGCGTCGCCCAGAGCAGGGTACGACGTTTCCCACATGGTAATCAGAGCCTAACTCTTCCCATCTAGCGATTTCCTCCTCCCACCGCCGCACCTCCTGCCATGGCCTCCTCTAGCGCAACCAACTCCACCCTCTCTGGCCAGATCACTGAACGCCTCACCCGAACAAACTACATCCTATGGAGAACTCAGATCACACCTCAGCTTCGGGGGGCAGGGTTCTTCGGCTACGTAGACAGGAGCATGCCGGAGCCGGCCAAGGTCGTCGCCAGCAAGGACAAGGATGGCAAGGAGGAGTCCATCCCCAACCCGATTCACTCGGTTTGGATCCGAGAGGATCAGCAGGTGCTTGTGCAGGTGACGTCGATCGCCCACGCGCACGAACTCTGGACAGCATTGGCGAGCATGTTCTCGTCCACATCGCTGTCCCGCGTCAACAACATCCGCGCGTCGCTCACGAACGCACAGAAAGGACAGCAGTCGGTGGCCTCCTACTTCGCATCCATGCGGGGTTTCGCCGATGAGCTAGCTGCAGCAGGCAAGCCCCTGCAAGATGATGAGTTGATCTCCTACATCCTCAACGGGTTGGATATGGAGTATCAACCGCTCGTCTCCGCCCTCGACGCTCGGATCGTCCCTGTCACCCTTGATGAGTTGTTCTCTATGATGAGCAATTTTGATCAACGGGTGGCCATCTTCCAAGGAGCAGCGCAGGAGGCGGCTTCAAATCTTCTGCCAACGCTGCCACCCGCGGCCGTGGCGGGGGCTCACGTCATCGAGGCCCTCCGCGGAACAGCAAGGGCAAGAGCAACGGCGGCGGAGGCAACAGCAGCAACAACTCCGCACGCCACGGCGGCGGCGGTCGGCCCTCCTACACCAACAACAGGGGCCGGCGCAATGGCAGCTCCTCCAACAGCAGGTCTCGCCCCGACACAATCAGATGCCAAATCTGTGGGAAGCCGGGCACTCTGCCAAGGACTGCTGGTACCGCTTTGATGAGGACGATGATGATTCTTCTCAAGATGAAAAAGTGGTCAGAGCTGCTGATGGCTCCTACGGTGTCGACACAAATTGGTACGTTGACAGCGGTGCCACAAACCACATCACCGGCGAGCTTGACAAGGTGACTATGCGAGAGAAGTACC
>NW_021224383.1:0-394 GCF_002162155.2 Triticum dicoccoides
CCACGTAAGTCAACTAAAACGGAAGATGATGAAAAATTTGAACACTTTGCTGAAATGTTGAGGCCAATCTTTTTGCGTACTCGCTTGACTGATATCTTAAAAATGCCTCTTTATTCAAAGTACATGAAAGACATCATCACCAATAAGAGAAAAATACCGGAAGCTGAAATCTACACCAGGCTTGCTAATTATACTTTTAAAGATGGAGTACCTAATAAACATGGAGATCCAGTAATACGAACTATACCTTGCTCCATCAAAAGAAATTATGTGAAAACTGCTTTATGTGATTTGGGAGATGGTGTTAGTGTTATGCCTTTCTCCTTATCTAAAAGACTTGATTTGAATAAACTCACACCTACTAAAATATCTTTGCAAATGGATGACAAATCAA
>NW_021224384.1:0-1405 GCF_002162155.2 Triticum dicoccoides
TGCTCGACCTAAGAAGAAGAATACCACCACCAGTCCTAACAAGAAGCATCGGGCACCATCACCGAGACCGTCGGCCTTTGATCCGGATGATGAGGACTACGTTGGGGAGGAAGAGGAAGACATTGCCCCTAGGAGCTTCGTTGGACAGTCAAAACAGGGCACCCGAACGATGCCCGTGCCTCAGGTCCGGGGATCTACTGTCCCTGTTGTCCATGGTCGCCACACCTCCATGGAGATACCTATCAGCGGGGATCGCCCCACTCAAGATTTTACGACCGTGGGGGCTGGTCCATACCTTGAGTTTCGACGGGATATTTACCAGTATGAGATGGTGGTTGACGTGAGGATCCTTGGTTCCATACTCACATGTAGCAGGATCTCTACTCTAGCTTCGTCCGTGGTTGTGGACTTGCTCCTCACAAATACTTGGATCTTTAATTCTTGTGTGATCAACCTGCCATGTTCCCTGACAACACTGTCAAGATCATTGATGATATGACTCTTGGTCTAGCGATGACCTTTAGGTGTGATTGAAATGAAGCTACCATCCTTCAGTTCTATGCTACCTGCTTCTTTGGCCCAAACAACACTCTCACCTGGATGACCGATGATACTATGCTAAGGATCACCTATGAGCGTTTTGTTCAGATTTTGGGCCTCTCCGGCGTTGGACATAAAATCCACAGTCTGGATCCGCTGCATAAACCCAAAGGGATGGATGATTGCATGCCTCTTGTTAAGCCTATCACTCAGCTCACTACGGAAGAACGTGGGTATCCACCCAATGATGTATCCATCTTCAAGTCTCCTTACTACATTGTCTATCAGTGTGTGCTTCGCACTCTCTATCCTAAGAAGGGAGATCACTCAAGGGCTCGCAACTACTGCATTTACTTGATGGTTTGTATGCATGACAAGCCTACCGAGCCCCTTGACACAGCCAATTAGTTTTGGCTTGAGATCCGTGTATCCATCTTTCTTTTGATGCGCCAATTCCCTCATGCTCCCATCATTCAGGCGTTGATTGATCACACTGCTCCTTTTGAGGTCACAAAGATGGTTGTGCATTCCATTTGGAAACCTCTTACTCATATGCGCATGGCAGCTCCTACACCATCTGCTGCACCACATCAGCCTTGGAAGTCTGCGGGTGGGTCTCAGCCCACGGGTTCCTCCGTGCCTTCCTCGTCGACCGCGCCTCGTGGACGTCTTGCCTCATTCTTGGGCCAGGCTCAGTCTACTATTACGAAGGCTATCACTTTTAACTGTCAGCAAAATCATGATGTTCAGAAGTGCCTCATCATCTCCAAAAATCAGCTCAAGCAGCACCTTCGCGACCATGGGAGTCCCGTGAGTGATGATGATTCCATTCGCGTTGTACCATCCTCTTCCACCTTCGGGTTTC
>NW_021224385.1:0-1936 GCF_002162155.2 Triticum dicoccoides
TCACGAGATTTGCTATTATATTTGCATCCTATGATGTTTCTTCCCCCCTCTTCTCTCTTGTAATGAATCGAGTTTCCCCTTTGAAGTAATTTTATCGGATTGAGTCTTTAAAGACTTGAGAACACTTGATGTATGTCTTGCCGTGGATATCTGTGGTGACAATGGGATACCACGTTCCACTTGATGTACGTTTTGGTGACCAACTTGCGGGTTTCGTGACATTGGGAACCTATGCATAGGGGTTGGCACACGTTTTCGTCGTGATTCTCCGGTAGAAACTTTGGGGCACTCTTTGAGGTTCTTTTTGTTGGTTGAATAGATGAATTGAGATTGTGTGATGCATATCGTATAATCATGCCCACGGATACTTGAGGTGAAATTGAAGTATCTAGGTGACATTAGGGTTTTGGTTGATTTGTATCTTAAGGTGTTATTCTAGTACGAACTCTAGGGCTGTTTGTGACACTTATAGGACTACCCCAACGGATTGATTGGAAAGAATAACTTTGAGGTGGTTTCGTACCCTACCATAATCTCTTCGTTCGTTCTCCGCTATTAGTGACTTTGGAGTGACTCTTTGTTGCATGTTGAGGGATAATTTTATGATCCAATTATGTTAGTATTGTTGAGAGGACTTACACTAGTGAAAGTATGAACCCTAGGCCTTATTTCCTATCATTGCAATACCGTTTACGCTCACTTTTATCATTAGTTACCTTGCTGTTTTTATATTTTCAGATTACAAATACCTTTATCTACCATCCATATTGCACTTGTATC
The DNA here is from genome assembly GCF_002162155.2 of Triticum dicoccoides. NCBI lineage: Eukaryota > Viridiplantae > Streptophyta > Magnoliopsida > Poales > Poaceae > Triticum > Triticum dicoccoides. Next base: position 781 of record NW_021224385.1, read on the forward strand.
ACCATCTCTTCGCCGAACTAGTGCACCTATACAATTTACCATTGTATTGGGTGTGTTGGGGACACAAGAGACTCTTTGTTATTTGGTTGCAGGGTTGCTTGAGAGAGACCATCTTCATCCTAAGCCTCCTACGGATTGATAAACCTTAGGTCATCCACTTGAGGGAAATTTGCTACTGTCCTATAAACCTCTGAACTTGGAGGCCCAACAACGTCTACAAGAAGAAGGTTGTGTAGTAGACATCAATCCACCCAGATGTGTGTTTAAGTTTCCACCTTAGATAAACCATTATTTTAACAAACTCACATATGTCATGGATTTCACTCACCCAATCCACGTCTACTACCATAGCATAGCATAATAAGAAAACGTAGAAGTAACTCCCAAAGGTTTGATAATAAACAGGTAATAGGTACTACCTCAACTACCTCCCAAACCCATAATTTAATTAGATCCTAATCATGCAATGTGTGAGGATTGATCGAATGCAATAAAAACTGGGTAAAAGGAAGCATGATCAAAGTGTTAGTTGCCTTGCTGATGATCCGCAATACCTAGCGATTCGAAGTAGCAAGCGGTGCACTCCGGGTACTCTATCGCAAACAAACAAGCATACAATAAGTACTCAACTAATGCACAGGTAAAACTCAAATAGGAGATCTAACCAGAAAGTTCAACTTAAGAACTCCGGTTGGCAAAAAGAATCAAATCGAACGAAGCAACGAAAGACAAACGGCAAAACAAATAGGCTTCGTTTACTATTCTAGATCTAGGTCAAATTTTACATAGGAAAAGAACTTGTTTGAGTTGGTTAAACGGAAAGATAATTTCAAGACGAAACTCCAAGCGCTTGAATCGCCTGATTCCGATAAACAAGCGAAAAGTTATACTATAACGAAAATCGGATCAGAAATCGCGATCAGAAAAATCACGGATTTAATCCGAGAAAAAGAAAACGACGAACAGATTAACGAGAACGTTCGTTATCTGGATCTAAACGATGAACGCGTTCGCTAAAATGAACGAACGAGCGAACGCTTGCTAATTAACTAAACTGAAAAAACCGATCTATAAAAAAAACGGATCTAAAAAACCGAAAAAAAATCGACGGGAAAATCGAATGGTTTTTCTAAAAAAACGGCGGCGGCGGTCAACG
>NW_021224386.1:0-953 GCF_002162155.2 Triticum dicoccoides
TAAATAGGTCATTTTAGAGCTAAGTAAGTTTATTATGTCATTTTGGAGCTAGCTAAGCATGTGAAGTCATTTAGGAGCTAAACTATGTCATTTCTTAAGCATATTATGTCATTTTAGAGCTAGTTAAGCATATTAAGTCATTTTGGAGGAAAAGATGCTAAGTATAGGTCATTTTAGAGCTATCCTAGGTTTAATAGGTCATTTTGAAGCTAGCTAAGCATATTAAGTAATTTTGGAGGAAAAATGCTAAGTATAGGTCATTTTAGAGCTATCCTAGGTTAAATAGGTCATTTTCGAGCTAATTAAGCTTATTATGTAATTTTTGAGCTAGCTAAGCATATTGAGTCATTTTGGAGGAAACAATGCTAAGTATAGGTCATTTTAGAACTATCCTAGGTTAAATAGGTCATTTTAGAGCTAAGTAAGGTTATTATGTTATTTTGGAGCTAGCTAAGCATGTGAAGTCATTTAGGAGCTAAACTATGTCATTTCTTAAGCATATTATGTCATTTTAGAGCTAGTTAAGCAGATTAAGTAATTTTGGAGGAAAAGATGCTAAGTATAGGTTATTTTAGAGCTATCCTAGGTTAAATGTGTCATTTTAGAGCTAAGTAAGGTTATTATGTCATTTTGGAGATAGCTAAGCATGTGAAGTCATTTAGGAGCTAAACTATGTCATTTCTTAAGCATATTATGTCATTTTAGAGCTAGTTAAGCACATTAAGTAATTTTGGAGGAAAGGATGCTAAGTATAGGTCATTTTAGAGCTATCCTAGGTTAAATAGGTCATTTTCAAGCTAGCTAAGCATATTAAGTAATTTTGGAGGAAAAAAATGCTAAGTATTGGTCATTTTTGAGCTATCCTAGGTTAAATAGGTCATTTTGGAGCTAATTAAGCTTATTGTGTAATTTTTGAGCTAGCTAAGCATATTGAGTCATTTTGGAGGAAAAAA
>NW_021224386.1:3139-7011 GCF_002162155.2 Triticum dicoccoides
TGGAGCTAGTTAAGCATATTAAGTAATTTTGGAGTAAAAGATGCTAAGTATAGGTCATTTTAGAGCTATCCTAGGTTAAATAGATCATTTTGAAGCTAGCTAAGCATATTAAGTAATTATGGAGGAAAAAATGCTAAGTATAGGTCATTTTAGAGCTATCCTAGGTTAAATAGGTCATTTTTGAGCTAATTAAGCTTATTATGTAATTTTTGAGCTAGCTAAGCATATTGAGTCATTTTGGAGCAAAACAATGCTAAGTATAGGTCATTTTAGAGCTATCCTAGGTTAAATAGGTCATTTTGGAGCTAATTAAGCATATTATGTCATTTTTGAGCTAGCTAAGCATATTGAGTCATTTTACAGGAAAAAATGCTAAGTATAGGTCAGTTTAGAGCTAGCCTAGGTTAAATAGGTCATTTTGGAGCTATGTAAGGTTATTATGTCATTTTGGAGCTAACTAAGCATATGAAGTCATTTAGGACCTAAAATATGTCATTTCTTAAGCATGTTATGTCATTTTAGAGTTAGGTAAGCATATTAAGTCATTTTGGAGGAAAAGATGCTAAGTATAGGTCATTTTAGAGCTATCCTAGGTTAAATAGGTCATTTTTAAGCTAGCTAAGCATATTAAGTCATTTTGGAGGAAAAAATTCTAACTATAGGTCATTTTGGAGCTATCCTAGGTTATATAGGTCATTTTGGAGCTAATTAAGCTTATTATGTAATTTTTGAGCTAGCTAAGCATATTGAGTCATTTTGGAGGAAAAATGCTAAGTATAGGTCATTTTAGAGCTATCCTAGGTTAAATAGGTCATTTTAGAGCTAAGTAAGGTTATTATGTCATTTTGGAGCTAGCTAAGCATATGAAGTCATTTAGGAGCTAAAATATGTCATTTCTTAAGTATATTATGTCATTTTAGAGCTAGTTAAGCATATTATGTAATTTTGGAGTAAAAGATGCTAAGTATAGGTCATTTTAGAGCTATCCTAGGTTAAATAGGTCATTTTGAAGCTAGCTAAGCATATTAAGTAATTTTAGAGGAAAAAATGCTAAGTATAGGTCATTTTAGAGCTATCCTAGGTTAAATAGGTCATTTTTGAGCTGATTAAGCTTATTATGTAATTTTTGAGCTAGCTAAGCATATTGAGTCATTTTGGAGCAAAAAAATGCTAAGTATAGGTCATTTTAGAGCTATCCTAGGTTAAATAGGTCATTTTGGAGCTAATTAAGCATATTATGTCATTTTTGAGCTAGCTAAGCATATTGAGTCATTTTACAGGAAAAAATGCTAAGTATAGGTCAGTTTAGAGCTAGCCTAGGTTAAATAGGTCATTTTGGAGCTAAGTAAGGTTATTATGTCATTTTGGCGCTAGCTAAGCATATGAAGTCATTTAGGACCTAAAATATGTCATTTCTTAAGCATGTTATGTCACTTTAGAGTTAGGTAAGCATATTAAGTCATTTTGGAGGAAAAGATGCTAAGTATAGGTCATTTTAGAGCTATCCTAGGTTAAATAGGTCATTTTTAAGCTAGCTAAGCTTATTAAGTCATTTTGGAGGAAAAAATTCTAACTATAGGTCATTTTGGAGCTATCCTAGGTTATATAGGTCATTTTGGAGCTAATTAAGCTTATTATGTAATTTTTGAGCTAGCTAAGCATATTGAGTCATTATGGAGGAAAAATGCTAAGTATAGGTCATTTTAGAGCTATCCTAGGTTAAATAGGTCATTTTAGAGCTAAGTAAGGTTATTATGTCATTTTGGAGCTAGCTAAGCATATGAAGTCATTTAGGAGCTAAAATATGTCATTTCTTAAGCATATTATGTCATTTTAGAGCTAGTTAAGCATATTAAGTAATTTTGGAGTAAAAGATGCTAAGTATAGGTCATTTTAGAGCTATCCTAGGTTAAATAGGTCATTTTGAAGCTAGCTAAGCATATTAAGTAATTTTAGAGGAAAAAATGCTAAGTATAGGTCATTTTAGAGCTATCCTAGGTTAAATAGGTCATTTTTGAGCTAATTAAGCTTATTATGTAATTTTTGAGCTAGCTAAGCATATTGAGTCATTTTGGAGCAAAAAAATGCTAAGTATAGGTCATTTTGGAGCTATCCTAGGTTAAATAGGTCATTTTGGAGCTAATTAAGCATATTATGTCATTTTTGAGCTAGCTAAGCATATTGAGTCATTTTACAGGAAAAAATGCTAAGTATAGGTCAGTTTAGAGCTAGCCTAGGTTAAATAGGTCATTTTGGAGCTAAGTAAGGTTATTATGTCATTTTGGAGCTAGCTAAGCATATGAAGTCATTTAGGACCTAAAATATGTCCTTTCTTAAGCATATTATATCATTTTAGAGCTAGCTAAGCATATTAAGTCATTTTGGAGGAAAAGATGCTAAGTATAGGTCATTTTAGAGCTATCCTAGGTTAAATATGTCATTTTAGAGATAAGTAAGGTTATTTTGTCATTTTGGAGCTAGCTAAGCATGTGAAGTCATTTAGGAGCTAAACTATGTCATATCTTAAGCATATTATGTCATTTTAGAGCTAGTTAAGCATATTAAGTAATTTTGGAGGAAAAGATGCTAAGTATAGGTCATTTTAGAGCTATCCTAGGTTAAATAGGTCATTTTGAAGCTAGCTAAGCATATTAAGTAATTTTGGAGGAAAAAATGCTAAGTATAGGTCATTTTAGAGCTATCCTAGGTTAAATAGGTCATTTTCGAGCTAATTAAGCTTATTATGTAATTTTTGAGCTAGCTAAGCATATTGAGTCATTTTGGAGCAAAAAAATGCTAAGTATAGGTCATTTTAGAGCTATCCTAGGTTAAATAGGTCATTTTGGAGCTAAGTAAGGTTATTATGTCATTTTGGAGCTAGCTAAGCATATGAAGTCATTTAGGAGCTAAAATATGTCATTTCTTAAGCATATTATGTCATTTTAGAGCTAGTTAAGCATATTAAGTCATTTTGGAGGAAAAGATGCTAAGTATAGGTCATTTTAGAGCTATCCTAGGTTAAATAGGTCATTTTGAAGCTAGCTAAGCATATTAAGTCATTTTGGAGGAAAAAATGCTAATTATAGGTCATTTCAGAGCTATCCTAGGTTAAATAGGTCATTTTGGAGCTAATTAAGCTTATTATGTAATTTTTTAGCTAGCTAAGCATATTGAGTCATTTTGGAGGAAAAATGCTAAGTATAGGTCATTTTAGAGCTATCCTAGGTTAAATAGGTCATTTTAGAGCTAAGTAAGTTTATTATGTCATTTTGGAGCTACCTAAGCATGTGAAGTCATTTAGGAGATAAACAATGTCATTTCTTAAGCATATTATGTCATTTTAGATCTAGTTAAGTAGATTAAGTAATTTTGGAGGAAAAAATGCTAAGTATAGGTCATTTTAGAGCTATCCTAGGTTAAATAGGTCATTTTGAAGCTAGCTAAGCATATTAAGTCATTTCGGAGGAAAAAATGCTAAGTATAGGTCATTTTAGAGCTATCCTAGGTTAAATAGGTCATTTTGGAGCTAATTAAGCTTATTATGTAATTTTTGAGCTAGCTAAGCATATTGAGTCATTATGGAGGAAAAATGCTAAGTAGAGGTCATTTTAGAACTATCCTAGGTTAAATAGGTCATTTTAGAGCTAAGTAAGTTTATTATGTCATTTTGGAGCTAGCTAAGCATGTGAAGTCATTTAGGAGCTAAACTATGTCATTTCTTAAGCATATTATGTCATTTTAGAGCTAGTTAAGCATATTAAGTCATTTTGGAGGAAAAGATGCTAAGTATAGGTCATTTTAGAGCTATCGTAGGTTAAATAGGTCATTTTGAAGCTAGCTAAGCATATTAAGTCATTTTGGAGGAAAAAATG
>NW_021224387.1:0-1295 GCF_002162155.2 Triticum dicoccoides
TGGGTATGATGATACGATATGCATCACACAATCTCAGATTCATCTATTCAACCAACACATAGAACCTCAAAGAGTGCCCCAAAGTTTCTACCGGAGAATCACGACGAAAACGTGTGCCAACCCATATTCATAGGATCATGGGCGGAAATCGCAAGTTGGTCACCAAAACATACATCAAGTGAATCATGTGACATCCCATTGTCACCACAGATATGCACGCAAGACATACATCAAGTGTTCTCAAATCTTTAAAGACTCAATCCGATAAGATAACTTCAAAGGGGAAACTCAATCCATTACAAGAGAGTAGAGGGGGAGAAAACATCATAGGATCCAAATATAATAGCAAAGCTCGCGATACATCAAGATCGTATCACCTCAAGAACACGAGAGAGAGAGAGAGAGAGAGAGAGAGAGATCAAACACATAGCTATTGGTACATACCCTCAGCCTCGATGGAGAACTACTCCCTCCTCGTAACGGAGAGCACCGGGATGATGAAGATGGCCACCAGAGAAGTATTCCCCCTCCGGCAGGGTGCCGGAACGGGTCTAGATTGGCTTTCGGTGGCTACGGAGGCTTCTGGCGGCGGAACTCCCGATCTATTGTGCTCCCGGATGTTTTTAGGGTATATGGAGATATATAGGCGAAAGAAGTACGTCAGGGGGCCCACGAGGGGCCCAGGAGGGAGGAGGGCACGCCCCCTACCTCGTGGCCTCCTCAAAGCTTCCTTGACGTAGACTCCAAGTCTCCTTGGTTGCTTCTCATCCAAAAAAAGTTCCGTGAAGTTTCAGGTCAATTGGACTCCGTTTGGTTTACCTTTTATGCGATATTCTAAAACAAGGTAAAAAAAGAAACTGGCACTAGGCTTTGGGTTAATAGGTTAGTCCCAAAAATGATATAAAAGTGTATAATAAAACCCATAAACATCCAAAACAGTAGGTAATATAGCATGGTGCAATCGAAAATTATAGATACATTGGAGACGTATCAAGCCTTCAGGATACAAATGTTCCTGAGTCATTCTACCAGTTCTAGTAGCTACTCTAACAGCATAATCATTATTCTTACTATTCAATTCATTAAGAAAATCATTTTGAGCTTTAAGTACTTGTTCTACTTGAGTGGTAACCATATAAGCATGTTTACTAATAAGTTTAAGTTCACCTTTAACATTAGCCATATAATCACCCAAGTGTTCAAGCATATTTGAATTGTATTTCAATTGTCTACCAAAATAAGCATTGAAGTCTTCTTGCTTAACCATAAATTTATCAAACTCATCTAAGCATGGG
>NW_021224388.1:0-1109 GCF_002162155.2 Triticum dicoccoides
GCCAATCCGGTCCTGGTACTAAAGAAGAACAAGCAGTGGAGAATGTGTATTGACTACACGAGCCTCAACAAGGCCTGCCCCAAGGACCCATTTGCTCTACCAAGAATTGACCAGGTGATAGACTCCACAGCCGAATGCGAGTTGTTGAGTTTCTTGGATGCATACTCAGGATACCACCAGATCAAGCTGAACCTGGCTGACAGATTGAAGACCGCCTTCATCACGCCGTTTGGAGCATTCTGCTACCTCACCATGACGTTCGGCTTGAGGAATGCCGGCGCCACCTTTCAGCGTTGCATGGATAAGTGCCTCCTCAAGCAGCTCGGCAGGAACACCCATGTCTACGTGGATGATGTGGTGGTGAAGACGGAAAAGCATGGAACACTGCTGGAAGACCTCAAGGAGACCTTTGAGAACCTGCGCCGGTTCCAGATCAAGCTCAACCCCGAGAAGTGCGTCTTCGGAGTACCAGCCGGCCATCTGCTAGGTTTCCTGGTCTCTGAACGCGGCATAGAATGCAACCCAGTAAAAATCAAGGCCATTGAGAGAATGGAGGTACCCAGCCGACTGCTGGACATGCAGAAGTTCACCGGCTGCTTAGCGTCCATCAGCCGATTCATCAGTCGGCTGGGCGAGAAAGCTCTCCCCTTATACCAACTCATGAAGAAGACCACTTTTTTCGAGTGGAACCATAAGGCGGACGAAGCTTTTCACCAATTAAAGAAGATGCTGACTACTCCACTCGTCCTGGCGGCTCCGACTCCCAAGGAGCCTATGCTCCTGTACATCGCCGCCACCAGCCGAGTAGTCAGCATAGTCATTGTAGTGGAGTGCAAGGAGGAAGGCAAGGCGCTGCCTGTCCAGAGACCGGTATATTACCTGAGCGAGGTACTGTCGACCTCCAAGCAGAACTACCCCCACTACCAGAAGATGTGCTATGGCGTACACTTTGCCGCCAAGAAATTGAAGCCTTACTTTCAAGAGCATCCAATCACGGTGGTCTGCACGACCCCACTTGCCGAGATCATCGGTAGCCGAGATGCCTCTGGTCGGGTGGCCAAGTGGGCCATAGAGCTGTCTCCTTACACCATCTATTACCAGCCCCGCAC
>NW_021224389.1:0-642 GCF_002162155.2 Triticum dicoccoides
GCCTAAGCATCACTTGAAAAACAATACCACAGTAGGAATGTTATACGAATGCATAAACGGTTGGACAAACACCACTGAGCAAGCCATTAAACACTTAAACCTTTCATCTTACCCGCACCTTTCAGCAGAAACTATGCTTGATAAATTGCTACAGTAGTTGCGAGTGACACGAATGATTTCTGCACTTCTACCATAAACTATTTTTTGATTTATTTCAATGACAAAATCTCTAACAAACAAGCATGGTTCTAGCACAAACAAACAGGAACGAGAGTGGAACATACTCAGGTCAAGCTCCATGAACAAGCACAATTCTGATGCCATTGTTTCAGTATGTCTCAATCATCAGTAATTGGGAATAGAGAAGGCTTTCAAACTGTTGTACTGCTACACATAATGGAACTGGGTTGCTTATTAAACATCCCAATTACTGCCACATGGTAGTCTGCTACTACTAATTCTTGCAGGTCAAATTACAGTGTGGGAAACAAAGTTGTACGTACTACAACTTGTCCAAAAAAGAGATTGATCATCTTTTATATTTGCCATTCTTAAACAAGTTCAGCACGTGGGCAACAAACATTTCTGAAAAATGAAATGTCTAGCAAATCTGGATATAAGGTTAATCCAGAATTGTAAGAA
>NW_021224390.1:0-783 GCF_002162155.2 Triticum dicoccoides
TTTTTTCCTCCAAAATGACTCAATATGCTTAGCTAGCTCAAAAATTACACAATAAGCTTAATTAGCTCCAAAATGACCTATTTAACCTAGGATAGCTCAAAAATGACCAATACTTAGCATTTTTTTCCTCCAAAATTACTTAATATGCTTAGCTAGCTTGAAAATGACCTATTTAACCTAGGATAGCTCTAAAATGACCTATACTTAGCATCCTTTCCTCCAAAATTACTTAATGTGCTTAACTAGCTCTAAAATGACATAATATGCTTAAGAAATGACATAGTTTAGCTCCTAAATGACTTCACATGCTTAGCTATCTCCAAAATGACATAATAACCTTACTTAGCTCTAAAATGACACATTTAACCTAGGATAGCTCTAAAATAACCTATACTTAGCATCTTTTCCTCCAAAATTACTTAATCTGCTTAACTAGCTCTAAAATGACATAATATGCTTAAGAAATGACATAGTTTAGCTCCTAAATGACTTCACATGCTTAGCTAGCTCCAAAATAACATAATAACCTTAATTAGCTCTAAAATGACCTATTTAACCTAGGATAGTTCTAAAATGACCTATACTTAGCATTGTTTCCTCCAAAATGACTCAATATGCTTAGCTAGCTCAAAAATTACATAATAAGCTTAATTAGCTCCAAAATGACCTATTTAACCTAGGATAGGTCTAAAATGACCTATACTTAGCATTTTTTCCTCCAAAATGACTTAATATGCTTAGCTAGCTTCAAAATGACCTATTTAACCTAGGATAGCTCTAAAA
>NW_021224391.1:0-436 GCF_002162155.2 Triticum dicoccoides
GTCCCACGGATTGATAAACCTTAGGCCATCCACTTGAGGGAAATTTGCCACTGTCCAACAAAACTATGCGCTTGGAGGCCCAACACGAGTCTACAAGAAGAAGGTTGGGTAGTAGACATCAAGAGGCAACCCTGTGCATATAGTGTGAGACTGATTAATATATGTAGGTACAGGAAAGCCTGGGGGAGCAGATAGATCATGCGATGAGGTCTCACCATCATTCACAGGGAGCAGATTTTCCACATTGTTGACCACTACATCTACTGAGAGTTTCTGCATCTCCAAGTTCTGTGCATCCTTCACTTTTCCAGCAGTCTCTAGTCTGGTGGTAGCAATCACATTTGCTTCTGGTCTGTCCTTCTCTGTAGTGATTTGTGCTTTATCAAGCAGGGCGTCTTTACTGTTGAATTGTGAGTGCCAGGAGTTGATCCAGCTG
>NW_021224392.1:0-865 GCF_002162155.2 Triticum dicoccoides
GCCTCGACTCGCATTACGCTAAGGCTGGGTGGAATTGGTGTCACGTGCTCGCAGGGACGGAGCCAGAAAATAAAGATAGATAGTCACATAATAACCTAGTAAACATTGGAAGATTTGGGGTTTGTTTGGATTGTGCCTATGGTCACCATGGCAACCAACGGCAGGCCAACATTTATGCGAAGGAAAGGACCGCGATGGTCTACGCAAAGAAATGTCTATGTAACAAATGGAAACAGGTGATGGGGCTTGGGCGAGCCAAATAATTGGATCTCGTTTCCAAATGGAGGATACCACTATCGTCAACGCAAAAATATTTGCTCAGGCACTTCGGCGCTGTAATCCAAACATATCCCTAGATAATCTACATATGTCCGTTGTTCCATAATAATAACACCGATCTAAACATACCCCTAGATAGTCTACGTATGTCCATTGTTCCACAATAGGAACAAAAATCACACGAATTTTTAATTCAGTGATTTTTAAGCAGAAGTATCAAAGATCGATTTTTTCTGCTGGACTAGGGGGTCACTCATCCGGAGTAGCTAGTTGTTAATGTCTGTAGTTCTAGTATTACACTTCTACGGTTTGGAAGACACAAACTAATCTAATGCAAAAATAAACTGACCTTTTTCATCGTTTGGTCACTCATCCAAGCGGCCGGCCGTCTAGAACACGAGATGGATCAACATGGCGGCGCTTGCATGTCCCCTTCCCTTCTTGACGGAGATATTCGATAGACTAGCATGCGGCCGGCGGCCGGCGGCAGGCGAGGGCAGAAGAAAATTGGAAACGAAGCGAGATTAGAGGAGATCTAAAGTCCAAACTGTGAGTGCGTGCGTGAGTCCTGACCCCTTTGCTTCCG
>NW_021224393.1:0-2387 GCF_002162155.2 Triticum dicoccoides
GGGAGTATGGTGGAGGAGAGGAGGGGAGATGGAGTGGAGGAGAGGAGGAGATGGAGTGGAGGAGAGGAGGGGAGATGGAGTGGAGGAGAGGAGGAGATGGAGTGGAGGAGAGGTGGAGTGAAGGAGAAAAATGAAGAGGTAAGGAGGAGAGGACCCCGCCTAGCCATATATACGGCATAGTAATGGCGCACCGTGGGCAGGTGCGCCACTACTATTTTCTTCTTGATTTATTTTGAATTTTGAAGGCGGGAAGATAGTAATGGCGCACCTTAGGCAGGTGCACCATTACTATTTTTTATTTTTTTGATATAGTTTGAATTTTGAAGGCGGGAAAATAGTAATGGCGCACCATGGGCAGGTGCGCCATTACTAAGTTTGATTTTTGTTGAATTTTTTTGCCTCTCCAGATCTTGAAAGCCACGTAACTTTTTTTCTGTTAGGTTTTTGAGGATTCTAAAAATGTTCAACGGGGTTCCCCCGGTTGAATTCAGATGTAACTTTTCAAGTAGATGATTTTTCATATAAAAAAACTTTTTAATCCGAGTTCGTATGCAAAAATTATGGCCATTTTACTAAATTCCAGAGAGATTTTGCAAATAAATTCGAAATTCATATTTATAAATTTTCCCAACAACTAGACCACATATCACGGGGATTTCCATCATTTTCCAGAGAGATTTTGACATTTCCGTCATTTTCCAGAGAGATTTTGACATTTCCGTCATTTTCTTTTATTTATTTTTAAACTGAAAAGGCGGTCCACGGGGAGGGGGGATGCATTGGTGAAAGTTTTGGTCAAAGTTAGTAATGGTGCAACGTAGGTGTGGTGCGCCATTACTACTTTTGGAAAAAAAAGTTAGTAGTGACGCATCGAGGGTGTGGTGCGCTATTACTAGTTAAAATTAGTAATGACGCACTATCCCCTGGTGCGCCATTACTAATTTTGAAAAAAAAATAAAAAAATTTGTTAGTAGTGACGCACCGTGGGGATAGTGCGCCATTAGTGATATGGACACTAATGACGTACCTATATATGGTGCGCCACTGCTATATAGCAGTGGCGCACCACATACGTGCTGCGCCATTAATGTCCATATTAGCTATAGAGGTTTTTCTAGTAGTGGCCGGGTCCATGAAGAAACCATAGCGGCGAGGCGTGATCACCATTGTTACCACCCACCATCGAGGCGCAATCACCATTGTTACCACCCACCATCGAGGCGCATAGCAAGTGTTCGACGAAATGCATAAATCAATTGTAAGTCTTACTCCCCTAAATTTAAGAGACCGGCTGGGTGCGGCCAAAACTTAGTGAAGTAAATTCACTCCACTTATGTGCACTCCACTAAGTTTACTACTACCTCCATCCTGGTTTATTGGTCCCCATTATAATCTTTGCCAAATTTTGACCATAAATTTAACTAACAAAACTTTCATGCATGTCAATAAAAATTATATCATTACAAAATATGTTCAAATACGAATCCAACGATATAATTTTTGTTGGCATGCATGAACATTTTGTCAGTTAAATCTTTGATCAAAGTTTAGCACAAATTACAAAGGGGACTAATAAATCAGGACGGAGATAGTATATTTTTTAGGTATCGGCTAGAGATGCTCTATGGCCGGGCAGTAGCCTCGCTTCTAAAAAGAAGAAAAGGAAAGGTCGGGGAATGGGTGGTTTACAGAAAAGAAAGAACAGCGAGAAATCATTTTTGTAGGCATATATAGGTACAGAGCTGCAGCAAAGAAAGTCAGTTTCAATTTTCAAGTGTACTTTGTACTACGAATGAGCAAACAGAAAGCACATGCATTGATTCAACCCACACTTTGTCAGACACAGAATCCGTCTGCAGCGTCAAACTGTCAGCTGTGCGCGACTGCGCCGGTCTTCAGACAGTTGAGGCGAACGGCTCCATGACCATAAGCTGCTGATGACACCCACGATGAACTAGCACTAGCAAGTAGTAGCAGCTTGTACTACATGATCACCCTACAGCAAAGTAGCACTGACACTACGGCCGAGTAGATCAGGTTGACAGTTGAGTGGCGCACACTGCGTGAGTGGAAACAAGAACTCAGCTCTGCACCGAGCTAGCTGCCTAGCTCTTGTACATTAGAAATGTATTCCATTTTTCTTTTCTTATTTTCCACGGTAAAATCGTAGCTGGAATCCACAGCAATGTCTCTAAAACCATACTGGCAACAGTACGCACATCAGCAGCAGTTCACACAGTTTTGCCCTTACCTATCCTCCATATATGCATGCTAGCTTGGCCGGCCACATTTCTTTCACGCAGTTGAAGTAGCAAGCAGTAGGTTCTGTGCACTCCTGAGCCCGAAGTCTGCCATGGCTCGGCTCTACCACCTTACTCTCCTCTCCG
>NW_021224394.1:0-1115 GCF_002162155.2 Triticum dicoccoides
AAAAGAGGGAAGTACGGTTCAAGTACAGTGATTTCAAGTCAATATGGGCCTCATTTGTGGTTTAGTTGGGTTTCCTTCCTATACAAGACCGGGTGGGCCTGGCATTTATATGATGATAACCACTTGAGTGTATCTGTTCCCAAGCGGCCTTCTTTCCCAACATTTTTATTTATTAATAACCTATTCCCTGGCCAAATCTTCAATTTACATTTTTTTTAAATTTTGAGGTAAAATGTGGAAAACATTTGGCTAGCCAATAGGGTCTCATTTAGTGGATAACAAGACAGTGGTACTATTAATTGGCTCAAGCATTTTAGCAGTACTTTTTTGTAATTGTATTTTGGTAGTACTTATTGCAATTTTGGAGGGGGCGTGCATGAGACATTCGGTTTCAACATTTAATATCCTAGAGTTTTTAGGCTTGCAAACTAATATCGGGCATACAGAACAAAACAATGTATACAAATGAATAGGCTCAAACACATGTCTTTGATTTATGTTAAAGGTTCCACGACAACAAATGGGCGTAGATGCCATTCAGGGGCATAATGCCGCAATACCAAAGGCAGCAGATGATGTGCCGCCTCGTCAAGGACGTCGAGCAGGTAGTTTAGAGATTGAGAGAACAATAATTTCTTTCCAATGCGGGTCTATAGATCGCTTGTAAACATGAGCATCACTTGCGTTGCCAGGTGTTAGTGTTGATGCAGGTGGAGAAGCTGGTGATCTCGGCGGTGGCCGAGGTGGTCGACACATGCAAGAGGCCCTTTGGCTTTACCCCCATGGAGTCGCAACTTAGGGAGGAGCCCAAGAGGATCAACATGGTAGTCGTCACCGGCACCATCCTACTAGAAACACATTGTCGAGCAGTAGAGTGCATGCGGAGAAGAGGAGAGTTAGGCGCCGTCGATGACCGAGGACGAGCTGGCATTCTTGTAAATGAGTCGGTCGTTCACCAGTTTCACCGACCTCGTGGTTGGGATCACGTTCCCAAGGCTGTTTGGTGCTGACCCGATGGTTGCCGTCATGAGGGGTCTGGGTGTCAGGGAACGTATCTGGTGCACCGGGGCAATTGATGCTACCGGTGCACCGGACTCCATTGCACACTCAAAAAT
>NW_021224395.1:0-1490 GCF_002162155.2 Triticum dicoccoides
GGGATTAAAAACAGTTCAGACCGCACCGACATATGCAAAATTTCGTATAATTTTTTAACCGTGGCCACAATATGGGCTGTAATGCTAACATAAAGAATATGGGCTCCAAAAAACCCGTAAGAATTAGCAAATGGGCTGTAAATTATTTGAAATAATGGCAGATGGGTTGTATGCTGTTTTCCACAGATTTGAGGCCTTCCACAGATGGCCTGTATACTGTTGGATGTCCATCCAACGGCTGTCGTGCTTCTTCAATCTCTGCTCTTCCTGCTCCAGCCGCTCAAACAAGCGCCGGCGAGACTGCCAACTCCCTCCTCCCCGTGTCCGGCTATGCTGCCGCACAGGCCTCACCGCCCCATCGTACTCCCATCGCTGGCCTAGCCATCCCTCTACTCACCCACACCTGTTGTTATTCTTCGGCGACGGCAGACGAACTAGTAAACCCTCGTACAGTCGTACTCCCCTCCGCGTGGGAAACAAAAACAACGGTCGAGTTTTCCCTACCTCCGTGTCGTTCCCTTCCTAGGCCTCGCTGTCGTCCACCGCCCTGGTGCTCTCGGCGTGGCGTGGTCAGCGTGGTCAACAACCGACATGCATCTGAAGTGGACTGTATGTGGAGAGGCTGACAGCTGGGTCCACGGCCGCACACAAGGAAATGCCTCCTTATTACGCGCAAAATAATAATTTCCTCCACCTGACATCTGGGACCCACTGAAACGGCCTCTGTATTTCATGAAAAAAATGTTACCGCCGCTGACAGCTCGGACCCACCAGTTATATCTTCGCACGCAAGGAAGTGCCTCCTTATTACGCACAAAAAAATGAATACTCCCCCTGCTAGCTGGGACCCAGTATAGTGGGCCTACTAAGTTGACGGGGACGAAGGGCTTTGTCAACTTAGTCAATATGCACGACTCTAGCTCGACTGACTGTACGATGTCCATCCAACGGCCGTAGTGCTTCTTCAACCTCTGGTCTTCTCGCTCCAGCCGCCCAAAGCATCGCAGGTCGTGACGCCTGCTCCTGCCTCCCGTGGCCGGCTGTGCTGCCGTGGAGGCATCACCGCCCCCATACTACTCCCACCGCTGGCCAGGCCATCCCTCCACTCCACTCACCCACACCCCATGTTATTCTGCGGCGACGGCAACGCAGCCAAACCAGTGAACCCTCGTACTCCTCTCCGCGTGGGCATCCACTACCGCGTCTTCCCCGGCTCTGCGTCTTCCCCTTCTTAGGCCTCGCCGTCGTCCACCGCCGTGGTGCTGTCGGCGCGGCGTGGTCAATGTGGTCAACGACCAAATTCCATCGGAAGAATACTGTACGTGGAGAGGCTGACAGCTGGGTCCACGGCAGCCACAAGGAAGTGCCTCCTTATTACGCGGAAAATAATTATTCCTCCACCTCACAACAGGGACCCACCAGACGCCTACCAGTATATCACGAAAAAAAACGTTTGCCCCTGACTGCTGGGACCCACCCGACGGGCCATC
>NW_021224396.1:0-909 GCF_002162155.2 Triticum dicoccoides
CCTTGTTTACGTGCCGCGCCGTGATTTTGTTGGTGTTCTAGGCTCGCGTCTCTAGCACAGTCTAGCCTAGGACCAGCACAGTACCGTCGTTGAGCGTTTATTCAACTTTGCATCTCTGAATTGATTATTGCTGACCCTTTTTGCTACCATATTATAAGCCTTCCCAGCTCTACATACATCTACGTCGTGCGTTTGACTCTCCCTGGTAATCGCTCTATCCAAGCTTTGAGAGTTTTTGACTACAACGGTTGCCGATCACCGCCTGCTGCTGGGTAAGAACTGGTAAGAATTTGAGATTTGCTTGACGGATTTGTGACACCCACCACCACCTCTTGTTAGTAGTCTGTAGGATCATATTCTTGTGTGTTTCTATTGCTGCTAACCATGCCAGGATCACAAGCCGACGAGACTGACTGGGAGAACATGATGAATAAGGATTTGCATAATAAATTTCAGCAAATGATGAGTGGACAGGTGCAAGATGTGCTAAACAGATTTGAAGAGGGCATGGAGAAGATAGATGGCATGGAGAAGACGTTCGAAACAAAGCTCGATAACAAGTTTAATGAATTTCTCGCGCGTCTTCCACCACCACCACCCGCTGCACCTAACGCACCTCTCCAACAACAACAACAACAACGACTACCTCCACGTCGCAAAACAGATCTCCGCCGAGCGAGCCGTGTTCCTCTTGCGTTTGGCCAAACTGTTGGTGCTGCTGTTGATACTTCTGTGGCTCCTGCTGCTGATGCGGAGGAGGATGATTATGTGGGAGATTACGAGGATGAGGTTGCTCAAAATCAGAACTACGTGCAACCACCTGCACCGCAACCACCAGGTCGTCCACATGCAAATAATCACAATGGTAGGGCTTTCCCTCAGGTACGAGATCATGACCATCTTCCTAAA
>NW_021224397.1:0-1227 GCF_002162155.2 Triticum dicoccoides
GAACTACGTCGACAACGCATCGCCGACTTCTTTCATCTTCGTCGACCAATCAAGTAAGTTGTCCTCCTTACCTCGCGCCTTCTTAGCAAGCTAGTTCCTCCGTCTTGTTGCTTTCATGGACTTAGGTTTACCACATAGTTTCAACTAGCTAGTATCAACTCGACTAGATGCGTTCTGACCAGAAGGCATACATGAACTAAATCTTTCATATCAGGGTAGAATAAGATGTTGTTTCTTGAGAAACATGATGCAATAGATTTTTTTGTCACATGATCCACTTATATTTTTGTCACACGATCCAATTATATTATTGTAGGCATAGAACATTAAAGAGTTATAAGCATTAGATGTCGATGAACCTCAAATAGGTACCATTGCTATAGACTGTAGTTATTTACAGCTGCTCAATTTGTCACCCTGTTAATAATTTATCTGACACTCAAAGAACTTGATCAGATGCAAGTAAATTCAATTACCAATTGTAGTTAATTTTTTATTGCCTCATATCAGCACACACCTGGGTGCATGTTGCTGTATACATGGTGCTAGTTTGATATTTGCATTAGTGTTATTTTTGCATTTTTGTTTGCTACTGCCAAAAAAATTATATTTTTGCATGTCTATTGTTATTTTTGCATTAGTGTTGGCAAATGTCACGATGTTTTATATTTTCATTCTATAGGATAGACGAGCTGAATGGAGAAATAGTGTGCGCCATTGAAAAATGGTGCAAGCTTGTTGCCGCTCTATCGAGTGGTCAACGCGCTAGAGTGGCTGATACAACATTGCGCAGCATGCTGCAGATACCATCTATTAAGATGTGTACCCTTCTGATTAGGTATATGATTGAGAATTTTTATGCCAGCAAGTCCAGATTCATTATACAAGAGCAGGTTGGGGATGTGACTCTCGGTGCGGTCGACGTCAAGTGCATCTTTAACCTCGAGAACCAAGGACTCTCCGCTTAGGACATTCTGATTGAAGAAGGAGAGGACATGAAGGAGCGGGTGCCACCACAATTTCTCAGTAAGACATCAGAAAACATAGTGATAGATAATCTCATTGAGGACATAATTAAAAGTAAAGCCACCGAGGACGATTTCCTTCGGAAATTAGTCCTTGTCCTGTTAGGACCAATTATTGCTCCCATGTTGAGCAAGATGCTGCCAAAGCAGTACTATGCTTTGGTCTATAATGTGAAATATATTTCAAAGATTAACTGGAATG
>NW_021224398.1:0-2191 GCF_002162155.2 Triticum dicoccoides
TCTAAGTGGGAGTTCTTAAGTAATATGATTAATTGAACTTAAATTTATCATGAACTTAGTCCTGGTAGTATTTTGCAAATTATGTTGTAGATCAATAGCTCGCGTTGTTACTTTCATATGTTTATTTTGATATGTTCCTAGAGAAAATTGTGTTGAAAAATGTTAGTAGCAATGATGCGGATTGGATCCGCGATCTGAGGTTTATCCTCATTGATGCACAGAAGAATTATGTCCTTAATGCACCGCTAGGTGACAGACCTATTGCAGGAGCAGATGCAGACGTTATGAACGTTTGGCTAGCTCAATATGATGACTACTTGATAGTTTTGTGCACCATGCTTTATGGCTTAGAATCGGGACTTCAAAGATGTTTTGAACATCATGGACCATATGAGATGTTCCAGGAATTGAAGTTAATATTTTAAGCAAATACCCGAGTTGAGAGATATGAAGTCTCCAACAAGTTCTATAGCTAAAAGATGGAGGAGAATCGCTCAACTAGTGAGCATGTGATCAGATTGTCTGGGTACTACAATCACTTGAATCAAGTGGGAGTTAATCTTCCAGATAAGATAGTGATTGACAGAATTCTCTAGTCACCATCACCAAGTTAGTAGAACTTCGTGATGAACTATAGTATGCAAGGGATGATGAAAATGATTCCCGAGTTTTTTTCATGGTGATGAAATTGATGAAGGTAGAAATCAAGAAAGAACATCAAGTGTTGATGGTTAACAAGAGCACTAGTTTCAAGAAAAAGGCCAAAGGGATAGAAGGGAACTTCAAGAAGAACGGCAAGCAAGTTGCTGCTCAAGTGAAGAAGCCCAAGTCTGGACCTAAGCCTGAGACTAAGTGCTTCTACTGCAAAGGGACTGGTCACTGGAAGCAGAACTACCCCAAGTATTTGGTGGATAAGAAGGATGGCAAAGTGAACAAAGGTATATTTGATATACATGTTATTGATGTGTACTTTACTAGTGTTTATAGCAACCCCTCGGTATTTGGTACTGGTTCAATTGCTAAGAGTAGTAACTCAAAACAGGAATTGCAGAATAAACAGAAACTAGTTAAGGGTGAAGTGACGATGTGTGTTGAAAGTAGTTTCAAGATTGATATGATCATCATCGCACACTCCCTATACTTTCGGGATTAGTGTTGAACCTGAATAAATGTTATTTGGTGTTTGCGTTGAGCATGAATATGATTTGATCGTGTTTATTGCAATACGGTTATTCATTTAAGTAAGAGAATAAACTGTTGTTCTGTTTACATGAATAAAACCTTATATGGTTACACACCCAATGAAAATGGTTCATTGGATCTCGATCGTAGTGATACACATATTCATAATATTGAAACCAAAAGATGCAAAGTTAATAATGATAGTGCAACTTATTTGTGGCACTGCCGTTAAGGTCATATCGGTGTAAAGCGCATGAAGAAACTCCATGCTGATGGGATTTTGGAATCACTTGATTATGAATCACTTGATGCTTGCGAACCATGCCTCATGGGCAAGATGACTAAGTCTCCATTCTCTGGAACAGTGGAGTGAGCAACTGACTTATTGGAAATAATACATACTGATGTATGCGATCCGATGAGTGTTAAGGCTCGCGGCGGGGTATCGTTATTTTCTGACCTTCACAGATGATTTGAGCAGATATGGGGATATCTACTTGATGAAACATAAGTCTGAAATAGTTGAAAGGTCCAAAGAATTTCAGAGTGAAGTGGAAAAATCATCGTAACAAGAAAAATAAAGTTTCTACGATCTGATCGCGGAGACAAATATTTGAGTTACGAGTTTGGTCTTCAATTAAAACAATGTGGAATAGTTTCACAAATTCATGCCACCTGGAACACCACATCATAATGGTGTGTCCGAACGTCATAACCGTACTTTATTGGATATAGTACAATCTATGATGTTTCTTACCGATTTACCAATATCGTTTTGGGATCATGCATTAGAGACAACTGCATTCACGTTAAATAGGGCACCATCTAAATCCGTTGAGACGACACTATATGAACTGTGGTTTAGCAAGAAACCAAAGTTGTCGTTTCTTAAAGTTTGGGGCTGCGATGCTTATGTGAAAAAGTTTCATCCTGATAAGCTCAAACCCAAATCGGAGAAGTGCGTCTTCATAGAATACCCAAAGGAGACTGTTGGGTACACCTTCTATCA
>NW_021224399.1:0-445 GCF_002162155.2 Triticum dicoccoides
CCAATTCTCTCAGATCACGAATACACCTCGCCCCTCCTCCAAGCACTGCGCACCCTATATAAGTCGCCCCCTCATCTGTTTCCGCCCCTAGCCCCTACCCCGCCGCTCAGCTCTGCTCGTGATCGCTGGTCGGAGTCCGAGCTCCAATACCAGCCATTGTCGCCGCTCGTCGTCGCTCACACCGCCACCTACGGCCATCCCCGCACCTCCCCAACGCCATCTACCTCTCCGTTGTGCCCGCCCAAGTCGATTGCCACCCTCACCGACGCCGGACACCCATGAGGACCCTCGCCCACATCACCACCGACGACCACCCTCTGTCCACCACCGCCCGAGCTTGCCCCTCCACCGTCCATCATCCCCGACCCTCGCGACTTCACCCACGTGATCACCGTTGACATCCACCTCTCCTGGAGCAACCGCTGCCGTCGGAGGACCACCGGAG
>NW_021224400.1:0-1729 GCF_002162155.2 Triticum dicoccoides
TCAAGTCGTTGCCAAGAAGTTGGCGTTCACCTGTCTCAGACCAATTGAGAGGAGTACGACACTTTCTGCCATAGAGAATTTCGAATGGGGCCTTGCCCGAACTCGCTTGGAAGCTGTTGTTGTAGGAGAACTCGGCATATGGAAGACAATCTTCCCACTTCATGCCAAAGGAGATGACACAAGCCCTGAGCATATCTTCAAGGATTTGATTGACTCGCTCGACTTGGCCACTTGTTTGAGGATGGAAAGCTGTGTTGAAACGAATGTTGGTGCCCATGGCCTTCTGAAAGGAGTCCCAGAACTTAGAAGTGAAGATGCTTCCACGGTCTGAAGAAATCAATTGTGGAATGCCGTGCAAGGATACAATCCTGGAGGTGTATAACTCTGCCAACTGAGCTGCTGTGATAGATTCTTTGATAGGAAGGAAATGAGCCACTTTAGTAAGCTTGTCAATGACAATGAAGATAGCATCATTTCCACGCTTGGACTTAGGAAATCCATTCATGAAGTCCATCTCGATATGATCAAACTTCCATTCCGGAATAGCAAGAGGTTGGAGGAGACCAGCTGGTCGTTGGTGTTCTGCTTTCACCCTTCTGCAGACATCACATTCATTCACGAATTGAGCAATTTCTCGCTTCATTCGAGTCCACCAATACGACTGCTTGAGGTCGTGGTACATCTTCGTACTTCCAGGATGAATGGATAGAAGGGAATTGTGTGCCTCGTTCATGATGACTTTTCTCAGATCGCCTTTGGGAACCACAATTCGATCCTCGAAGAAAAGAGTATCTTTGTCATCCAAGCGATAGCACTTGTATTTGGAAATGCCCTTGTCAATACCACGTTTCACCTTCTTCACCATGGTATCCAGGAGTTGTGCCTCACGAATTTGATCTTCCAAAGTAGGAGAGACTATGAGGTTGGCAAGAAAGCCTTGAGGAACAACTTGAAGATTCAGCTTGCAAAAAGCTTCACAAAGATCCGGTTGGAAGGGCTTGAGAATTAAGCTATTGCAATAAGCCTTTCTGCTCAGAGCATCTGCAATCACATTCGCCTTGCCAGGAGTATATTCAATACTTGGATTGTACTCTTGAATCATTTCGACCCATCGAGTTTGCCTGAGGTTGAGGTTGGGTTGAGTGAAGATATACTTGAGACTCTTGTGATCGGTGAAAATGTCCACTTTCCTTCCCAACAAGAGATGTCTCCATGTTATCAATGCATGGACAACTGCCGCCAACTCAAGATCGTGAGTGGGGTAGTTCTTTTCGTTGGGCTTCAACTGACGAGAGGTATAGGCCACAACTTTCTTCTCTTGCATTAACACAGCACCGAGACCTTGAAGAGAAGCATCACAGAAAACTTCGAATGGCTTGGATTCATCAGGAGGAGTCAAGACAGGAGTTGTGACTAGCTTCTCTTTGAGGGTGTTGAAAGCAACATCACACTCAGGCGTCCAGACATACTTGACATGCTTCTGGAGGAGGTTGGAAAGAGGCTTTGCGATCTTAGAGAAGTTCTCAACAAATCTTCGGCAATAGCTTGCAAGACCAAGAAAACTGCGGAGCTGCTTGACATTCTGAGGAGGTTCCCAATTCACAATTGCAGACACCTTCTCGGGATTAACAGCGATGCCCTTGGCGGAGATGATGTGACCAAGATAAAGAACTTCATCAAGCCAGAACTCGCATTTGGAAAACTTCGCATAGAATTGATGCTCTCTGAG
>NW_021224401.1:0-468 GCF_002162155.2 Triticum dicoccoides
GTAGTAATCATTTTGGAAGACTACCGGTATGTTATGTGTCTCCGCTTTTTAAAATGTAGTTCTATTTCTTAATAGGAAAAAGACATGAAGCCTACTGTGTTCAACTACAAGTTTTGAATCCTTCTTTTCTAACATGACAAAACAGCTAAAACACATTACTTGCACACCATTCAATGATGGAACAAGTGTGTACTCTTGCAAAATTCCATAAGAAGTTCAACTACATATTGAGTCATGTTTCCCAACAACAGGTCAAACTCAAGTTAGTGCACTATGATACTTTCTTTTTAAATTATTTACCTGAGCATTATCTATTCTCAGCATACAATACAAAATCTAACAATTTTTTGGTGAATTCAGGACAAGATGATAATTGAGTACAAAGCAAAAACTTTCTTCCAGAAATGTGTTCAAAACACTTTGCTACCTTTGCCACTATCTCTCTATTGTTTGTGTATTCCTACAACC
>NW_021224402.1:0-773 GCF_002162155.2 Triticum dicoccoides
CCCCCCCCCTCTCTGGGTCGATGACAGGTGGGGCCAGCCCCCCCTGTTAATTAGTTTAACTATTTTATCTTAACTACCCCCTCTGCTGACACTGACAGGTGGGCCCCCGCCATCAGGTGATTAGCTTAAGCTAATCACCACCTAATCTAACCCCAGAGCCACTGGCATGTGGGCCCTAGTGCCCTAATCTTTAATTAAATTAAACTAACCCCCCTGTCTAACCTGTGTCACTGACGTGTGGCCCCCACACGTCAGGTTTGACCCGGGGCAGCCCTGTTGACTTGCTGATACAAGCATGACGCAGTGCTGATGTCATAACTCATTTTCTGGATTTAATTTAATTCTGAAATTCCAGAAAATTGTATAAACTTCAATAATTCATAGAAAATTAACCGTAACTCCAAATTAAATAATTTATATATGAAAAATTATCAGAAAAATTCAAGGAATCCATCTGTACCATTTTCATGCATGTTAGAACAACTTATAGGTGCTGTTTAGCACAAATCAATTAAAGGGCATTTATTTAATCACATATGGAGTTTGAATTTGAATTTTATATTCAAACCAACTTCATTTAATCTGGTTTTAGTTGCATTAGCCCAAAACACATTCATTTTGCCATGTCATGATCATGCATCATATTGTGCATTGCATTGATTGTGTTCCCTTCTGTGTTGCCGGTATTTGTCCCCTCCCGATAGACGTGATACCGATGATGTGATCGTTGACACTGATGAAGACTCAATGTTATCTTCAGAAGTGCCAGGCAA
>NW_021224403.1:0-404 GCF_002162155.2 Triticum dicoccoides
GCTTTTATGCCTAGCTAGGGGCGTTAAACGATAGCGCTTGTTGGGAAGCAACCCAATTTTATTTTTGTTCCTTGCTTTTTTGCTTCTGTTTAGTAATAAATAAATCATCTAGCATCTGTTTAGATGTGGTTTTATGTTTTAATTAGTGTTTGTGCCAAGTAGAACCTATAGGATCATCTTGGGTGATAGTTAATTTGATTCTGCTAAAAAATAGAAACTTCTGCACGCACGAGAATAATTTTAATAAATCACAGAAACGTGATTTTGAGTTTATTATTTTTTCCATAGATAAATAGACAAATTTCCTAGGACTCCCTATTTTGGTAGGATTTTTAGAGTTTCAGAAGTATCCGAAAGTTACAGATTCTACAGACTGTTCTGTTTTTGACAGATTCTGTTTTTCG
>NW_021224404.1:0-2083 GCF_002162155.2 Triticum dicoccoides
TGATCGCATAATCGCTACTGTTAACTTTCAACTATATTTTCTCTAGGAACATATCTAAAACAGTAGAACTATAGCGTGAACTACGACATAATTTGCATAAGGTCTCTTGACTATGTTCAGGATAATTAAGTTCATCTTATGAACTCCCACTCAGATAGACATCCCTCTAGTCATCTAAGTGATTACATGATCCGAGTCAACTAGGCCGTGTCCGATCATCACGTGAGACAGACTAGTTATCATCGGTGAACATCTTCATGTTGATCGTATCTACTATACGACTCATGCTCGACCTTTCGGTCTCCGTGTTCCGAGGCCATGTCTGCACATGCTAGGCTCGTCAAGTTAACCCTAAGTGTTTTCGCTGTGTAAAACTGTCTTACACCCGTTGTATGTGAACGTAAGAATCCATCACACCCGATCATCACGTGGTGCTTAGAAGCGACGAACTGTAGCAACGGTGCACAGTTAGGGGGGAACACTTCTTGAAATTTTGTAAGGGATCATCTTATTTACTACCGTCGTCCTAAGTAAACAAGATGCATAAACATGATAAACATCACATGCAATCAAATAGTGTAGTGACATGATATGGCCAATATCATATAGCTCCTTTGATCTTCATCTTCGGGGCTCCATGATCATCATCGTCACCGGCATGACACCATGATCTCCATCATCATGATCTCCATCATCGTGTCTTCATGAAGTTGTCACGCCAACGACTACTTCTACTTCTATGACTAACGCGTTTAGCAATAAAGTAAAGTAGTTTACATGGCGTTCTTCAATGACACGCAGGTCATACAAAAAATAAAGACAACTCCTATGGCTCCTGCCGGTTGTCATACTCATCGACATGCAAGTCGTGAATCCTATTACAAGAACATGATCAATCTCATACATCACATATCATTAATCACATTCTTCTTGGCCATATCACATCACATAGCATACCCTGCAAAAAAAAGTTAGACGTCCTCTAATTGTTGTTGCATGTTTTACGTGGCTGCTATGGGTTTCTAGCAAGAACGTTTCTTACCTACGCAAGACCACAACGTGATATGCCAATTGCTATTTACCCTTCATAAGGACCCTTTTCATCGAATCCGTTCCGACTAAAGTGGGAGAGACTGGCACCCGCTAGCCACCTTATGCACCAAGTGCATGTCAATCGGTGGAACCTGTCTCACGTAAGAGTACGTGTAAGGTCGGTCCGGGCCGCTTCATCCCACAATACCGTCGAAACAAGATTGGACTAGTAACGGTAAGCATATTGAACAACATCAACGCCCACAACTACTTTGTGTTCTACTCGTGCAAAGAATCTACGCAATAGACCTAGCTCATGATGCCACTGTTGGGAACGTAGCAGAAATTCAAAAAATTTCCTACGTATCACCAAGATCTATCTATGGAGAGACCAGCAACGAGTAGAAAGGAGAGTGCATCTACATACCCTTGTAGATTGCTAAGCGGAAGCGTTCAAGTGAACGGGGTTGATGGAGTCGTACTCGTCGTGATTCAAATCACCGATGATCAAGTGCCGAACGGACGGCACCTCCGCGTTCAACACACGTACAGCCCGGTGATGTCTCCCACGCCTTGATCCAGCAAGGAGAGAGGGAGAATTTGAGGAAGACTCCATCCAGTAGCAGCACAACGGCGTGGTGGTGATGGAGGAGCGTGGCAATCCTGCAGGGCTTCGCCAAGCACTTACGGGAGAGGAGGAGGTGTCACGGGAGGGAGGGAGGCGCCAAGGGCTCAGGTATGGATGCCCTCCCTCCCCTCCACTATATATAGGGGCAGGGGAGAAGGGGGAGGCGCAGCCTTGCCCCCTACTCCAAGAAAGGGGTGCGGCCAAGAGGGGGGGAGGAGTCCATCCTCCCCAAGGCACCTCGGAGGTGCCTTCCCCCTCGAGGACTCTTCCCTCTAGGGTTCCCTAGGCGCATGGGCCTCTTGGGGCTGGTGCCCTTGGCCCATGTAGGCCAAGGCGCACCCCCTACAGCCCATGTGGCCCCCCGGGGCAGGTGGCCCCACCCGGTGGGCCCCCGGGACCCTTCCGGTGGTCCCGGTACAATAC
>NW_021224405.1:0-389 GCF_002162155.2 Triticum dicoccoides
TTTCTGAGGAGCAGCAGCTAAATCAGTACTAAAGAATTTTGCAAGCCTATTTCTGTATGCTTGAGATTTGATATCTGAGATGATTGCTTGTGCTTCATGCATGCTTCCCTGATCCAAATATATTTCTCAGATCACTCAAAGGAATAAGCTGTAATTTTTAATCACAAAAAATATTTATGTTAAGATACTAACGTATAAAACACTTCGATGGATAGTAATATAAATTTTGAAAGACAATGCATCATGTATTTAGAGTCTCATAATCAACCCATCCTATGAACTCTTAAAATAATAGGGCAACTCACAACTCATGTACCGTCACTGGTAGAAAAAGGGCTTGTTGTCCCGGTTCATAAGGGCCTTTTGTCCCGGTTCCTGAACCGGGACTA
>NW_021224406.1:0-1429 GCF_002162155.2 Triticum dicoccoides
AAATGTCACGCTTTGAGTACCGGAGTCCTGTTAGCCCGCTACAGCCCGGTTTACCGGAGTCCTGCTAGCCCAGTGCTACAGCCCGGACCCACTTTCTGATGACCGACACGTTCGAAGCTGGGTCATGGATGCCTGTCCCTGTAAGTCTGTGCCACTTTGGGTTTACGACTAGTCATGTCAGCCCGGGCTCCTTATCATATGGATGCTAGCGACACTATCATATACGTGAGCCAAAAGGCGCAAACGGTCCCGGGCAAAGGTAAGGCGACACCCGTGGGGATACCGTGCGTGAGGCCGCAAAGTGATATGAGGTGTTACCGGCTAGATCGATGCGACATCGAGTCGGGGTCCTGACAGCGTTGGCATCAGAGCCGGACTGCCTGTAGGTTCTCCAAGCCAAACTGGTCGATGTTGAGTCTAGAAATTCTTTAGTTATATGTAGGGGAATTGTTTGTGGGATGGAACGTAAGGCTCTTTTTACTCCTTATCTTATGACATTCTGATCTGAGTCAGTCTATTCTTCCACCGGGGACTAAGGAATTAGGATCTGTTCTCTCTATCAGGATCACGTGTTACTAATCAGTAGTACCTTATAGGTTTGATGGATACAAGCCTAGTTCAGTTCTACTACCACCCTATGTTGTTAGAATGGTTTCAGAACTTTGATATGATGATGTTGAGTATGTACGAAATCCTTTGTCAAATGTCTCAAAATCCTTTTTGAGCATTTACAGCTGTTATGATGCCGAAATTTTGCTAGAAATTCTAATGCCTTTGCATTATGATTGTGCTTTCAGATGGCCACTCGCGACCTCAATCAAGTGGTTCGCCTGACTCGATGCCTAGATGTACCCGGCCATACTGCTAAGTTGGTCAGGGTAATGACTGAGGCTGGATACCGCTGGTATCCTGAGTACACGGTCGAAGAGCAATTCCGGGACTTCAATCAAAGCCAGTATCTCTGCACTGTCAGGATATTTCCATCTTATCCTGGATCCACCGAGCCCCTTCACTGCTCCTATGGACTCGGGGTTACTATTGAGATGGCTGTGCAGGACGCCGCCTACTCTATGATGACCATTATGCGAGTCAGATCTGGTCTATTTCGGGACTCTGATTTCCGGTATATGCCAGGATCACTTCCGGGAGCACAAGGGTATCTCCAGGCTATTTATGCTGACCCCACTCAGGAGGATTCACGGACTCGCACCACTGCTGAGATGCTCGAGGATAAGGACCGTGAAAATCGGGCCTTGAGGTTAGAGCTCTTCAATACCCGTGCTGACCACTGGGCCACTTTGACTCGGTTCGCACCGGCGGTGCAAGCTGGATATTCGGATATGCGCGATCTCTATCCTGTGAGATCTGCTCTGCCGGACGTGATGGTTTGGCGTGATGTAGGAGGCATCACCCCACCTCGCGGTCCCCG
>NW_021224407.1:0-1674 GCF_002162155.2 Triticum dicoccoides
GCCTTCGGATTCTTCTTCAGTCTCACCTTCTGCGTCGCTACTGTTGTGACTGCGGGGTGATGTTCAGTATCATTGTTATTTACGAAACTAGGATAGCGTACGATTTATTCAAACTTGCCTTGTACTCCAAGATGACTTGGTACTCGTATATATATGCCCACGAGGCTCAAGCAATACAACAGCTATTCCACCAATTCTCTCTCTCACTTCTAACACACCCGCCTCCCGTGTAGGATCAAGGGCCGCTGCAGGGTTGCAGGGACTTCCAGGACGGTCAGCGGCGATGCAAAAGCACCACCTCTCTCCGCCAAATGAAGATGATCCACGTGCGTGTCAGTACATCCACCATCCCCCGTCGTCACCACACTGGTAGCCTCAACAGGAACTCATTCCGCCATCGCCAAGGCTGCGCAGCAATGCAAGGATTGCCCCCGAATCACCCCGAACGAGGCAGCGAAACGAGAAACTATCGGTTCCACAAGAAGCGCAGGGCAAGAATTGGGGAAGGCCGAAATCACGGCGAGAAAAACGCGATCAAATCAGGGTCTCATACGATGCTCAAACCCATGGGAACTGTCGTCGCCATGCCCAGGAGAGAGAGAAAATGGTTATATGAACACCACTATTTTACTCTACAATAGGTTGACTAGCTATCAGGTTGTGTCTGGCTAGGAGTTGTACTCGTTGTAGGTCTATGTTTCCTAGTCAGACACTCAGACTAGGATTGAGTTGGCCATGTGAGTTTTTGGTGTACTAGTAGGTTTGTTTCCACGAATAGGTGATAGAGTCCATCACCGAGTCATGTTGAGTCAGGTGCTGCGTGCGTATATACGTGTATATAAGCACGGTAGTGCCGCAGTTTTGGATAAGCGAGGAGGAAAATAGAAAAGAAATAAAGTTAGATCGAGCGAGCGTTTCGACGAGAGATCCATCGAGCCCCGCCCTAGCTTCCACACATCTCATCTACGTACGTAGTCCGCTCGCCTTTTTTTTATCCCCTCGTCATGAGGAGGGTCATGGCGGCGTCACCGCTGTTGCTGCTCTTGCTGGTGTCGCTGGTGTCGACGGCGGCCGCCACCAGCAACACATCGGAAAGCTGGGAGAGGAAGAGGAGCGAGGAGGAGACCCGGCAGATCTTCAGGGAGTGGAAGGCCATGCACGGCACGACCAACAGCTCCCTCGATGAGGAGGAGCAGCGCGCGTACACCATGTTCAAGCACAGGCTCGGCCTCATCGACCGGCAGTGGCATGACCAAGGCTACTCCGTCTTCTCCTGGGAGAGGGGGAGGAGCGAGCAGGAAACGCGCAAGATCTTCGCGGAGTGGAAGGCACGAAAACCAGTTACTACCTACAGCTCCATCGCCCACGAAGAGCACCGGTACACCATATTCAAGGAGGACCTGCGCAAAATCGACCAGCACAACGCTGGCTACGCCATCGGGGTCCACAATAACAACAGATGCCTCAACCAGTTTAGCCATCTCACCCAAGAGGAGTTCGAAGCCGTTTGCTGCGGGTTCTGGCCGGAGGAGCCGTCCGAGGCCAAATTACAGAGGATAGGCGAGATCCAGGAGCTGTTGCGGCAAGCATTTACCCGTCCCTTAATTTAATTCTTGGTTGAAAGGGAATTTACTGGATTGCTTTTTTATTTGTCATCATGTATCTCCAATGTTT
>NW_021224408.1:0-2953 GCF_002162155.2 Triticum dicoccoides
GTACTCTTCAAGTGTTATTCAGGTGTCTCACGGCATTGAATCTTCTTAGGAACGAGTTCTATGATGTGCGCGGCAGGCTACAGGCCATTATGCAGGTAGCATCTTATGCATCTATGTTGGCATTTGACTTCCAACTTCTCACAAGTATCGTAAATACATAGACTGGTCATATATTGCTTAAGATAAAAAACAATAATAACCTTGATCTTATTCTTGTTACTGTTGAAATTTTTCTAGCAATATGTTTTTTGGTTTCTGGAGCACATAGTTCGAGGTTTTCGAAAGTCCCATTGATGTTTCTGCCTTAATTTTGTCACAATGTTTCGTTAGATGTATACAGTAGCTAAAAAAAAGCAGTTGTATCTCCTTGTTTCCCAGCTCAACTTAACGTTTGCCATGTACCCACTTAAGCAGCACTGTACTTGGTAGACCTGTCATAATAATCTATTGTTCTTTTGATGTAGCTGGAGCAGCAGATTGCAGCCTTGGGTCCTAAGTAGCAGTAATTGAAGCCAAAAGAGCATAGTCCCGTGTGATCTGGCATGATGCGGGAGATGTATCTCTCAAGATGTAGTCAACATTCAGCAGTTGCTGGGATTTTGGAGGGGGCGCGTGGAATCACATGATGATTCTTGCTTTGGCACTCCGGGCTCGCGACCACCCTGCAAATGGAACTTGTTGTCTTGTGTGTCGATGTCTTTGTCTATCAACACTATATACTTGTGTGTCGTGGATGACCTGTTGGCTGTGCGTAAACTCTATATTTGATTGGTTGCTTTTTGGCTTGGTTTTCTTGTATGTTGTTTGTTGTTTTTATTTACCGTCTTGTGAAATGTTGTTTCCTCCCCTTTGGGTGAGGGGAGAGATTTGTTGGTTCTTGAACCATGCTAAAATCTAGTTGTTGGCTGGTATACCGAGAGGTGTTGCTTCCTGGCCGCCGCCACCACCATCAGAATATCGCAGCATCGCCGCAACAGCGAATTGATCGTTTGTCCGCCAGAGAAGAACAACAGAGATAACCAAGGGGTTGCCACCCAGCCAGACAAGATGATGCATTCTAATACGTAGTTATCTTTTCTATAGATTTTGTTATCTGTGACGCTGGTTAAAGAGCCCACACAAAGTCGAAGCCCACGCAAGGTTGAGTGTCGACGTTGCTGGGTTGGGCCTTCGCCTGACAGGTTCCTCCCGTTGTTTCGCTGGGCCTGTGCATGGATGCAAATTCTAATTATACCAAGAAACAGATGCATGGATATTTCATGTTGTACGGGGAAAAAGACGGCCTTGCATCAAGCGAGGCATGGCTAGCCGGCGATGTCCAGATGACCGTCCGTGGTCTGGGCGTCTAATAGGCACGGATGACCTTACATGGAACTTCCAACTACGCCCCCACAAAAAGAAACTCCCAACTACCCTATGCACCGATGACCTTACGTGGAATTCCCAACTACACTATGGCTCCTTTGTGATTGTGGGGCTGATATGTATTTCTTCTAGACCTCGGCGTGCGCCTCCCTGCCGTCGGTAGCACTGTTGGGTGTTTAGGTGAATGGGACAATCAGTTTTGCATACATAGGTGGAACAACTAGCGTTTCTTCGTAGTGTACTCGCTATGAACCATTGTGATTGCACATAATCCTAATTTTCTTTCCCGTTGCAACCCACGGACATATGTGCTCGTCCTGTACGTACTAATGAAACCGGGAGTCTGCTGAAGACTAAGAAATAATCGCCGGAGCCAGGAGTCAAAGACACGATTTATACAAGAGATAACCCAGGGGTTGCCACCCAGCCAGACAAGATGATGCGTTCTAAAGTGAAGTTATTTTTTCTATAGATTTTGTTATCTGTGGCGCGGGTTAAAGAGACAACCGAGGGGTTGGTACCCAGCCAGACAAGATGATGCGTTCTAAAGTGAAGTTATTTTTTCTATAGATTTTGTTATCTGTGTCGAAGCCCACACAAGATTGAGTTTCCACGTTGTTGGGCTGGGCCTTCGCCTGGCGGGTTCCTCCCGTTGTTTCTTTGGGCCTGTGCATGGATGAAAATTCTAATTATACCAAGAAACAGATGCATAGATATTTCATGTTGTCCGGGGCAAAAGACGGCCTTGCGTTGAGCGAGGCTTATCTAAAAAAAGAAAAAACAAGCGAGGCATGGCTAGCCGGCGATGTCCAGATGATTGCCCATGGTCTGAGTATCTAGTAGGCACCGATGACCTTACGTGGAATTCCCAACTACGCCCCCGCAAAAAAAAACCCCAATGCTATGCACCGATGACCTTACGTGGAACTCCCAACTACGCTATGGCTCCTTCTGTGATTGTGCGGCTGATATGTATTTCTTCTAGACCTCGGCGTGTGCCTCCCTACCGTCGGTAGCACTGTTGGATGTTTAGGTGAATGAGACAATCAGCGTTTCTTTGCATATATAGGTGGGACAACTAGCGTTTCTTCATAGTGTATTCGCTATGAACCATTATGATTGCACATAACCCTAATTTTCTTTTCGGTCGCAACGCACGGGCATAAGTGCTAGTGTGCATGCTTGTGCGTGTGTGTCCGAATTCCAAATTATTCTTGATACAACAAGGCTTGTCCAGTATATCCTCACTTGCCTGTTTATTTCGCGGGCTCCATTCTTTTTTCTGCCCCACCCCTTTCTTTCCTTAGCTGACAAATGCGACCAGCTTCGCTCCACGAACACTATCTCTGTTAGCTTAATCCAAACAAGTTTAAAGTTTAGATTGCAAGGTGGTTTAGTCATATCTTTGCATGTGATGATGTTAAGCAAAGAGTCCGGCTAGGAGTAGTAAATAGCCGTGTATCCAAGTAGTACACTGGTAGAAAAGGGGGCAATGGTCCAGGCTGGGTCAGCCCATTAGTCCCGGCTCAATCCAGAATTGGGACCAATGGGCGCATTGGACCCGGTTCGTGAGCCCTGGGTGCCGGCC
>NW_021224409.1:0-829 GCF_002162155.2 Triticum dicoccoides
GGTTTTATGCGATTCGGAACGAGTTTGTTAACAAGACTTGATCAACCTTGTTAGTGGATTCCTTTTGATGAGCATGAGATGGATGAAGTTAGAAAGCACAACTCTCAGTACCCTTCTTTTTACTTTCTGTTATTTAGATTAAATAAAGCAAAACTAGTATTTTCTTTCTGTTTTCTGAATTATCCTTGCAATAAAAAACCCCGAAATAAAAGTTCTCCAAATGCCCTGAAAATAAAATATGATTTTTTTTCTAGAATATTTAAGAATTCTTGGCATTGAGAACATACCAGAGGGGGCAACCACCTGGCCACGAGGGTCCAGGGCGCGCCCACCCCCTGGGTGCGCCCCCTGCCTCATGGGCCCCTGGTGGCCCCCCTCCATTTATTCCTGCACCCACACTCTTCTTCTTACTCCCAAAAAATCACCAACCAGCTCAAGCACGAGTTCTAGCTCATCTTGCTGCCATTTTCGATCTCCTTGCTCAAAGCTTCATTCACGAAACTGTTTTAGGGGATTGTTCTTCGGTATGTGACTCCTCCAATGGTCCAATTAGTTTTTGTTCTAGTGCTTTATTCATTGCAAATTTTTGCTGCTAAGGTGACCCTGTTCTAGAGCTTGCATGTCAAATTTATTTGGTCCCAAGTAGTTCTAATGCATGATATAGTCTCTAGGCACTTGTAGGAGTAGTTGCTATCAATTTTGTTGAGTTTGGTTCACTTTTATTTCGAGTTACTAAAAATTTCAGAAATGTTCAGAAAATTATGAAGAGATTTTTGAGGGGCTCTTCGAGCCGAAGCTCGAAGGATAAACAAAGTGAAGAAGATAAAAG
>NW_021224410.1:0-1267 GCF_002162155.2 Triticum dicoccoides
AGTCAAAGGCAAGGAGATGAAGTCCTCGGCCGAGAGGCTTAATTAGTTACCGTGATGATGGCGTCGAGCTCGACTAATGTCTAGGCACCGCCAATGGCGGGCATGCAACTGACCGAGGGGCCGCTTGCTGCCGAGGTGCCGGCCGGTGTACACCCGGGTGCATTAAGCTCCAATGCCCATGCCGGCGTCGGAGACATCAATACCGCCTCTGCCGGAGACACCAATGGTGCCGCCTGCGCGTTGTGCGAGTTGCTGGCCGTGAAGCTGGGAATCGGGGGCGGCCCCTGTTGGCCGCCCGCAATCCACGTCGTCAGCCCATGAATCAATGTTGGCATAATGCCTATGAGCGTTGATCCCAGTTGTTGTTGCACTTGCTCTTGGACAATCTCCGGAATCCGCGCCACTTGTGCCTTGAGTTCTTGAACCTCGCGTAACTGGCTTTCCGAGCTTGTCTTTCCCTCCTTTCGCCCACCAGCGTTATAGTATGACGACCATTTTGTGGACAAGCCTTTGCCAGCCACACGACCAGCTGACGACGGCTTACTGAGCTTATCCTTGTTTTCATTACGTTCAACGCCCTATTTAGAGTGCTGTCCCAAGGGGTGCTCTGAGACGACCCCGCGCTACTGCTTTCAGTCTCCTGCGCCAGAACAAGCTCTAACAGCCTGGTCTTCAGATCCGTGGTAAGCTCCTTTCTTACCCGGTCCTCCTTGTACCGGGCCCTGACATAGTTCCTGGTCTGCTTGTCATGGTATTTCTTGAAGCGGGGCGGTAGGCCTTGCTCGGCACGCTCCGCGTCCTCCTTGTCCCATATAGGCTCCGCCACTCTGTAACCGTCGGGACCGAGTTTGTGTTCCCCTAAGTTCAACTCCCCCATTTCTTTCCCCCACTGACTTGATTCGGAGGTTGCGCTGCTCTCGCACTTGATCTTGAACTCCTTGTAGTCATCTTCGCTGATCAAAGAATTTTTCGCCTTGATCTTGTCATAACTATCATCTTTGTCAATCATTCTCTTCACCACGCTTTTCCAAGTAGACAGGGCCGTCCTCATCGTTGTGAGGGCGGCACTGTTCACTTTATTCCTTGAGAGGCGTGTGTTTACAAATTCAGCGGGGAACTTGTATCGTTCGTGCCGCTTTGTGAAGAGGAGGTTGCGCAAATTCCCTCGGTCCTTATGCCTTAGGTTCTTGGTGTTGATCGACACGGTGCTCCGGAGAATGCACCCGAGCTGAAGCGAGTACCCCTTGACTAATTCTTTGGGCGCCGT
>NW_021224411.1:0-1317 GCF_002162155.2 Triticum dicoccoides
GTGACGATGATGATCATGGAGCCCCGAAGATGGAGATCAAAAGGAGCAAAGTGATGATGGCCATATCATGTTACTATTTGATTGCATGTGATGTTTATCATGTTTATACATCTTATTTGCTTAGAACGACGGTAGTAAATAAGATGATCCCTTACAACAATTTCAAGAAGTGTTCTCCCCTAACTGTGCACCGTTGCGACAGTTCGCTGTTTCAAAACATCACGTGATGATCGGGTGTTTTATTCAGACGTTCAAATACAACGGGTGTTGACGAGCCTAGCATGTACAGACATGGCCTCGGAACACACGCGAAACACTTAGGGTTAACTTGACGAGCCTAGCATGTACAGACATGGCCTCGGAACACGGAGACCGAAAGGTCGAACATGAGTCGTATAGAAGATACGATCAACATGAAGATGTTCACCGATGATGACTAGTCCGTCTCACGTGATGACCGGACACGGCCTAGTTTGACTCGGATCATGTAATCACTTAGATGACTAGAGGGATGTCTATCTGAGTGGGAGTTCATAAGATGAACTTAATTATCCTGAACATAGTCAAAAGGTTTTTGCAAATTATGTCGTAGCTCACGCTATAGTTCTACTGTTTAGATATGTTCCTAGAGAAAAATTAGTTGAAAGTTGATAGTAGCAATTATGCGGACTAGGTCCGTAAACTGAGGATTGTCCTCATTGCTTCATAGAAGGCTTATGTCCTTAATGCACCGCTCAGTGCGCTGAACCTCGAACGTTGTCTGTGGTTGTTGCGAACATCTGACATACACGTTTTGATAACTACGTGATAGTTCAGTTAAACGGTTTAGAGTTGAGGCACCATAGACATTTTTGAAACGTCGCGAAACATATGAGATGTTTTGAGGGCTGAAATTGGGATTTCAGGCTCGTGCCCATGTCAAGAGGTATAAGACCTCCGATGACTTTCTTAACCTGCAAACTAAGGAGAAAAGCTCAATTGTTGAGCTTGTGTTCAGATTGTCTGAGTACAACAATCATTTGAATCGAGTGGGAGTTGATCTTCCAGATAAGACAGTGATGGTTCTCCAAAGTCATTGCCACCAAGCTGTTAGAGCTTCGTGATGAACTATAACATATCAGGGATAGATATGATGATCCTTGAGGTATTCGCGATGTTTGACACCGCGAAAGTAGAAATCAAGAAGGAGCATCAATTGTTGATGGTTGGTGAAACCACTAGTTTCAAGAAGGGCAAGGGCAAGAAGGGATACTTCATGAAACGGCAAATCAGCTGCTGCTCTAGTGAAGAAACCCAAGGTAAAACCCAAACCCGAGA
>NW_021224412.1:0-848 GCF_002162155.2 Triticum dicoccoides
CATGATATTTAAGAAGGATGGTGGGAACACCAACTCAAAACTGACAAGACATTGCACCAAATCATTCTATAACCTTGGTAGGATTTCTAGATCGATTACCTTCTGAGAGATTGCATTGAGGAATGCACATAGCTTCACAGTGGTTAATCGAACGTTTTCTAGTAGAAGCCCCCTCAATGCAACCGGAAGCAGTTGCTTCATAATCACGTGACAGTCATGAGACTTTAGGTTCTAAAACTTTTTCTCTGTCATATTTATTATTCCCTTTATATTTGAAGAGAAGCCAGATGGGACCTTCATACTGAGCAGTCATTCAAAGAAGATTTCCTTCTCTTGATTGGTAAGAGCATAGATGGCGCGACCCTAATACTGCTTTGGATGCATGTCGTCTTTTTCGTGCATTTGTCGATGGTCCTCCCATACTTCTGGTGTATCTTTTTCTTCCCAAAAACGCCTAAGAAGCCTAGTAGGTTCACGCAAAGATTCTTCGTCACGTGCATCACATCGATTGCAGAGCGGACCTATAGTTCTTTCCAATGGGGTAGGTCCCAAAATATAGATTTCTTCTTCCAGATGGGTGTGTGTCCGTCAGCGTCACTCGGAACAGACTGTCCTCCAGGACCCTTTCCAAATATTACTTTTAAATTCTTGACCATATCAAGTATATCATCACCAGTACGATGGAGAGGATTCTTTCGGTGATCTGCCTCACCTTTTAAATGCTTTCCTTTCTTTCTTAAGAGATGCTTGATAGGAAGAAATCGACGATGTCCTACTTACACATTCTTCTTACATTTATCCAATACTTTCGGTATCATCTAAACAGTGCGTGCATGCATGGTATCCCT
>NW_021224413.1:0-1314 GCF_002162155.2 Triticum dicoccoides
AGCTCGTGCACGCCAACTAAATTACCAGGTACTTTCGTTTCTTGGTAATGATTCTAATGTTCATGAGAATATGATGCTGCCTAAATTGGATACATTTGTTTTGCTTACAAATGAAGGGCCTAGCTTGGAGAAGGATGAACATTGGAGCAAGAACAAGCATGGAGATGATGGCATGCGCAAGGGAAACAAGAACGGAGTTACAAGTGATGATTTCAGGACTTTGAAGCCACCATAATGGGTGCATGAAGCCTTGGACGAAATATACAAGATGCCACTTCATAAATTTCGTCCCGAGGCTCTTTTAGGTGCTGCATCACCTTATTATTGGGCCAGGCCCATGTAATTTCGAAATACATAAGTATAGGCTATTTTTAGAGTCCGTATGTGTGGGGAAACAAGAGATAG
This sequence comes from Triticum dicoccoides, assembly GCF_002162155.2. Classification (NCBI taxonomy): domain Eukaryota; kingdom Viridiplantae; phylum Streptophyta; class Magnoliopsida; order Poales; family Poaceae; genus Triticum; species Triticum dicoccoides. The sequence goes on from NW_021224413.1 coordinate 406, forward strand.
GGTTGATTTCGGACTCCTCCACCAAGGGCCACGAAATTCCCCCCTCTTCCTCCATATATACAGCCCTTAGGGCATCGTTTAGACTTTGGGTTTTGTTTAAATTAAAAGTTCGCCATAGCTGCAACTTCGCGTACTTCGTTTGTGTTCAACGACCAGACAAAGGCGTCACAGAACCCCACCTTGATCAATAAAGCTTTCATCTTATATTCGCAATATCCAGATTGCAATCTCAGTTTCTTGCTTGATCTTCGTTTGCTCGCAGGAAACAGACCCTCGTGGTCAGGTTGATCGTGCTCCGGCGTGGTCAATAACCTCTCGGAGTTGGTTTAGCGATTGCTAAGGCGCGACGTCCTCGCACGTTCGTAGTCGGATCGTCAAAGTCGACTTCCACCAAAGCGAAATCCACCATCTCATCGAAAGACGGGACACCTTTGCCTCTATCAGCAGCCCAAAACGGTCACACAAGTGAGGAGTTTTCTTGGCCTCGCTGGATTCTATAGGCGTTTTGTGAGAGATTTCAGCACCATTGCTGCACCTCTCAACGAGCTTACAAAGAAGGATGTGCCTTTTGTTTGGGGTACCGCACAGGAAGAAGCCTTCACGGTATTGAAAGATAAGTTGACACATGCTCCTTTACTCCAACTTCCTGATTTTAATAAGACTTTTGAGCTTGAATGTGATGCTAGTGGAATTGGATTAGGAGGTGTGTTATTACAAGATGGCAAACCTATTGCATACTTTTCTGAAAAATTGAGTGGGCCTAGTCTGAATTATTCTACTTATGATAAAGAATTATATGCTCTTGTTCGGACTTTAGAAACATGGCAACATTATTTATGGCCCAAAGAATTTGTTATACATTCTGATCATGAATCTTTGAAACATATTAAAAGTCAAGCTAAACTGAAT
>NW_021224414.1:0-529 GCF_002162155.2 Triticum dicoccoides
CAACAACTTAGCCCCCAACCATATCAACGGCAAGCACATCTGAATATGCAGCAAAATTTGACATAGACAATAAGAGAGAGAGCACACCTACTCGCATAAACCTAGGAAACGCAGAAAAGACAACATGGCGTAACTAAGTGCTATAGCTACACACTTGAGTTGTTTCTAGGCAACAAGATCAAGAAACTGACTATGATGATTGACAAGGTAAAAACAGATTGGCTCTAGCAAGTAATGACCCAGAAATAATTACTCTATTAGATTTGGGTACGTACTTCTTGTAATATGTCTCACAAATATAAAAAATCACATCCGAAACTTATGTATTCCAGATTTTCCTATTTGCGTGTTCATGACCTTACACTAGGAAACATTTTCAAGATATTTTTTAGAGCAAACGCTTTAAAGATCTCTATCGGGATATTTTAAGATATTAAAATATACAAAAACAAGAACACATTAATATACATACACTATATTTGCAAATGGTAATACACATTCTATAATTTATTGAAGTGTCACAAATTAA
>NW_021224415.1:0-389 GCF_002162155.2 Triticum dicoccoides
CTAGGGACCTATGTTTGCGATGTGCTGCACATCCAACTCTCTTTGGTCCCTACAGTTTGGGCGTCAAGCCTCTTAAATGAATGTGTAAGGAGATGATAAAGACTCAGCTTCAAGGAAGTGAAATGACAGAGGCCCTGAATTATCAGGGATGCCGGCTTTATTATACTGTCTATAATATATACACCATCAGATTATGTACATCATGAGAGCCGATGGCTCATGTATAGTAAGGCCGAAGATGAGCGATGTTCCATGGCCGATGAGTCTCCTCCTCCAATGTGCGTGAGTCCTTGTGGTCTCGAACATCAATAAGGTAATATGACCCATTATGCAGATTCTTGCTGACCATGAAAGGTCCTTCCCAAGGCGGTGATAGTTTATGCATATCC
>NW_021224416.1:0-5266 GCF_002162155.2 Triticum dicoccoides
CGCACCTGTGCTATTATGTTGGCATACATTACATCGTGTGTCTACCCCACATTATACAAGAGGCCTAGGATACAAGTGCCCTACTTGGACACGACTCCATATCCTGTCTACATACCGTACGACTCCAAATTCAACTGTAACCTACCTTGTACAATAGTATTCGACACAACTCTAACACTGGCGCGGCCCGGGAGGCCCTCTCCAGCGGCTCCCCGTCTAGGCTCATCATGCGCGTAGCACAAACAGACGATGGGTGGAAAGGGGCCCCATGCATGATAGCCAAGCAAGGCGTTGTGCATCCCATCGAACGTCCAGTCACCGCATATGTCTGCATTTGCTAAGCCCCATCACCCGGTTAGCTTCGGTCATCGGTCGGGTTAGTAGCAGCAGCGACGACACATACGACGGCCCATACAAGCGGGCGGGCTCAGGTGCAAATAAAGTGAGGGAAAGTGGAAATTCGTTTGGCTAGTCAGCGTGCAGCAGCCGTGTACATAGGAAGCGGATTGGCCATTGCTTGCTAAAAGAAATTGCCATCCTCATGACACTTAAATTTGCCATAAAATCGTTCGATTTTTCATGGTTAAAAATCTGACGTTAGATTTTTAACATTAGCAAAAATTAAGTTATCGATGTATTTAATAGGAAAGCAAGAGCATCCATATCTATGTGGGCACCCCTAGGGATCAGACTGCTGATCCCTAGCGCCCCATCAGACTAGCGAACCACCATTGGATGGAATAGAATACCATCGTTGGATTAGGAAGTGAGTTACAGTTTTGTTAGTGACGTGGGTCTCACCTATTTTGCTTCCATATAAATGCACCGTGCTTATTGCTTCCTGTAGGTAATTACTGCACCCTAGATTCACGCCTAGTTTTCTAGTTTAATACTGTAATTTCGTTGCTTCGTACACAGTTTGTCAGTTTTTCAGTGATTCATGCGGAATTTGTTGTGTAACATATATTGGTTTTTTCACAGACTATGTTTCTTTTAGTTGCAAACTATGTATTTTTGGAACATATATGGAAGCTCATGGTCCGGTGTTTGTGCATGTTCGCTCTGTATGCAATTCATTACTTGCTTCCAACATAATTTTGTGAAGCTTCATAAGTTTGCATTTGGTGCTTCTTCAACAAATAAACAAAAAACAAAACCTGCTTAAAAATTCCTTCCATTCTCTGCTTCAGTAGTAAACCAAAATGTGTGCACATGCTCATGTTATTTGCTTCCTGATTGTATCAATATTGCTTCAGAGTGTGGAAGCATGATAGAACTCACAGACCAAGTATACAAATATACTTGATATGAGTAACAGACTACACCTATTTTTACAAAAAGAAATAAGAAACATTATTACAGCAACAATATTTTCATTTCCACCTAGCCTAAGTAGCAGTGCCTACTGAACTGATTGATCTTGGACGTTCGCCATAAGCTCTCTATCCTTGACAAGGCAGTCGGCGAACATAAATCAACATTTGGTCCCGTCAGGAGCACACTCAGTGTAATGGTAACATCATTGGAATTGTATTGGGAACAAAAGGCATTGTCGGAATAAGAAGGTGCTGTAAAATGTTTGCAAAATAGAAGCATCAGCGGTAAACAGGAAGCACAAGAGTATAGTGCTTCAAACAAAAATTACTATGACAACAGGAAAACACTAATGTAGGAAGCACAACATGAACATTGTTGATAAACGAGGAAGTACACACACAGAGTGCTTGAAACAAATTTTACTAAAGGAACAAATTAAGTTGACAGTCACTAAAGCCCATATTAGTAGCAGTTGAAGCAAATATTCACTACCACTCAAGTATATGCAACCAATAAATAAAAATAGGAAGCATGGTTGACAAGAAGAAATAATTTGGTGTTTTCACTCGAAGCCTAAAAGCTGACTAAAATTGACAAACAAATTGAAACCAATCAGATATTTTCTAAATCAAGGATAGATGTGAGCAGAACACATCTGTACATAAGAAGCACATCTAACAGTCCAATAAAGCAAGGGAGACAGGAAGTACTAATTTTATTACCATGACAACATGTACATATCTTTTCCAAGATCGATCGGTCACACATTGATTTGGACAAGATGTGATTTGCTACCAATCTAACATCCTACGTATGCTATAGATCTCAACGGAAGTCAATGGAATAATTTACTCCGAACGACTAGAATAGACTGTGAGTTGTAAGTAAAAGAAGTAGATTGCCCATGTACATACATACCTGGTCGTCCTGGTCGTGAAAACAAAGAATATCGGTGGCCGGCAAGCGGTGCAGTGCACCGGAAGGAGGGCAGGGAGCGTGACCTTGATGGTGACCAGGGTCAGGCGACGCTGGAGAAGAGAACAAGGGCGGCACGGCGGATGGAGAACTTGTCAGCGAGGTGAGGAGAGAGGAACGTGAAAAGCGGTGATTTGGCGATAGAGGTACGGGATGGCCGAACGTATGCGAGGGTGGGTGCGTGGTAATCGGGTGGTTTGGACCCTTTTTTTAGGCGAGGTCTCGACCATGCGATGGTGTGGGAATAAGCGGTGAGCAATTGGTCTGATGTTTCCTTCCTATCAGACGTACGTATGAGCACAAGTGTTTCCCTATCTTAATCTAGATACGGATCTTAGTCCAAAATCTAGTACATATCATGATTTTTCTTTCACAAAACACATTAAATGAGGGCTCTTCTAGTATACAAGCTATTGGAGGAACTGTAGTATCTAAGGCTGGTCATAGTGGGGAGTAACATATGCTAGTATCATGCATATGATACTAGTGTATGATACTATCTTCATAGTGCATAGAAACATAAAGTAGTATCATAGATGGTCATATTTATTGCCATGCATGACACAAAGTAGCATAGCATTTAACATGATATGGTATCTACCTATGTTACTCTAACCCTCTCTCTCCTCTTTAATTATGTGCCACATAAGCATATTTGCTAGTCCCAAGTGCATGTTACTGGTTATGTTACTCCCACTATGGCCAGCCTAAAAACATATTTACAAAATATGATACAACTTAAGATATAATGCATTAGAACTGCCTTTACTACTTAAGGTCTAGTATATCTCACACATTTAACTCCGCCAGTACAACTGTCTGGGTCATTCTGGTGTTTAGCATTAACCATGTTTACCACTAAACATGTGATAACCCTCTCCCCTAAATAATTTCATACTACCTCTGCCCTGATTTATTAGTCCCGCTTGTATTTTGTGGTCAAATTTTGACCTTTGATACCAAAAAATAAGTTAAATACCACAAAATTAGAATCATTGGAAACATTTTTAAATATGAATCCAACAATATAAGTTTTGTGACATACAGTATATATTTTATTAGTCAAATATAGGGTCAAAATTTGGCATGAAATACGAAGGGGGCCAATAAATCCAAATGGAGGTAGTACCCTAATATTAACATGTAACTAATATTTTCCATAATAGTAACATACCATGCAATTAATATCATATCTAATGCTACTTCCTTCCCGGTTTATAGTGTTTAACTCAATTTTTTTGTTTTTCCGTTTATTGCTTTCCATCACATGTTCAGATTTCAATGTACATCAAATAACTGCATGCAAGAATTAAGAAAAAGTCATCAATGCATGTAGAAGTTCTTGGTCATTTATTGGTCACGCATACATATATTGACATTTTGCAATTAACGCATAACTTAATTTTTTGAGAAAAACAAGCACATTAATTGAGTACTTTTGTCAGATACAAAAATTATTCCACCACTCATCAACTACTTTGGTTGGTAAGCTTTTTGAATTAAGCCCTTCAAAGAAGGGATGGAGTATTAAAAATCATTATACCCCCTCCATCCAAGTGTGTTGGATACCTAAGGCTGGCCATAGTGGGAGTAACACTAGTACAAAATGGAGCTTTAAAACCGGTTCGTAAGGGCCTTTAGTGCCGGTTTTGCAACCGGCACTAAAGAGTGGAGACTAAAGACCCACCCACCCCTTTTGTACTGGTTTGGCACGAACCGGCACTAAAGGCCCACCATGTGGTGTGAGCTCGCGCCCTGGTATGGGGGACCTTTAGTACCGGTTGGTGTTACCAATCGGTACTAAAGGTATTTTTTTTGAATTTTTTTTAAAATTTTGGAAAAAAAATTGATTTTTTTTAATTTTTCTGAATTATTTGATGATTTAGTCTCTAATCACATCTCTTAACTGCTCAAGTGTGGATCACTCATTCCAAATCGCCTAACTTCCCGACCGGTCACCCATCCCTCTCACTACTCCAGCCTGAGCACGCTTAACTTCCGGGTTCTATTCTCCCTCCTTTCCAAGTCTGCACTTGTTGTTTTCCTAATAATAGTAAGATGTGAATCCTATTAACCCTCAAGAGTTTAGCTTGAGCATGAAGTCACACGTTTCACTGTTTGAGTTTGAAACTATTATTCTAAAATACAATAATTATGTAGTAACACTAATATTTCTTGAATAAGTAGTTTGACCATTGTTTGACCACAGTTTGACCAGATTTGACCAAAATTCAAAAAAACTGTGATACTTATTTAGTAACACTAATATTATTGCGTAATTATTTAGTAACACTCTATATTTCTTGAATCAATTGTTGGACTGGTTTGACAAGATTTAACCAAAATTCAAAAAAACATAAATTAGAGCATATCTTTTTTTCCTTTTACAATTTTTTCATTTCAAAAATTGTCCTAAACCCTAAACCCGAGACTTAAAACGTCGGAAACTCTATGCTAAACAGTAAAAACTAAGGGTTTAAACCATAAAACCTAACCCTAAACTATGAAATCTAAACCCTAGCACTAAACGCTAAAAACGTCTAAAACGCCCAAAAACTCTATTTTCCCTTTGAAATTTTATGATTTTAAAAACTTGTCGAAACAGAAAACTTGTGGCACGAACCGGTACTAAAGGTTCAACACGAATCGGCACTAATGCATAGCCGTTTGAACCGGTACTAATGATACCATTAGTACCGGGCCAAAATCAAACCGGGACTAATGTGTCTCACATAGGGTCCTTTTTCTACTAGTGTAACATAGTTAGTAACATAGATGCCACATAAGCAAAAAATTATGATGTGGCAAAGAGTTAATGCAGAGAGAGACAAATAGAGTAACACAATATGTTACCAACACATAGGGCTTTCCAATGCAAATTGAGTCTACAAAGTAATAAAGGAAGACATCTATATTACCACACATATGACACTACCCACTATGAAGATAGTAATATAAACTAGTAACATGCATG
>NW_021224417.1:0-703 GCF_002162155.2 Triticum dicoccoides
CCGTCTCGTACCGCTGTTGAGTTTCTTTTTGTGATAGTGGCCCTTTGCTCTGTGCTGCTTTTCGGCCATCTTAGGGAACTGTCACATTCTTCTTATCAACACGGTCTCATGCTCTGAGCTACTTTTCGGCCGTCTTGAGCCGTGGTCGAGTTATTTCAGTGATGTCCCAGATCTGAGTTGTAAAGACCATTCTGGTAGCTACTGATTTATTTGCCGATTTCTTGCAAGGGTTCAGATGATCATTTACGGTCAGAACTTGAGAGGTGATGAACCTGCCATTTAAACAATATTACCATGTCAGGAGATGAGGATAAGGGTACGCCTGTCAGAATGTTGCACCCGACAGAACCTAGGGTCACACGAAGAAGCAATATGACCCTGCTCTTTCAGCAAAGGATCCAGACCAAGAAAACAGTAATGAAGGAGCAAGACCGATGATGCAGGTACAAAAAAGTGTTGTATGTACCACATGGTGTAGATACCCTGGACAGTCCGAGTCAGCATCGATCACCATGAATATTCACCTAAGGGGTCTGCTTAATTTTGGTAAGGATCCCATATCCAGACAACCTGATCCGTCAACAATATGTACTCAAAATTGTCAGATCGACTATCCAAGTCCGTCATGTCAGACCAAATGCTAGCTCAGCAGTTTGATTCTAGCGACTATGGTAAAGCATCACCCAGCCTACTATCCCCTGGA
>NW_021224418.1:0-401 GCF_002162155.2 Triticum dicoccoides
GCGCTTCTGCATCGATTATCGCGCCCTGAACGCCATTACTGTCAAGAATGCGTTCCCGATTCCGGTGGTGGACGAACTCCTCGACGAGCTACGGCACGCCCGTTTCTTCACCAAGCTCGATTTACGTTCCGGCTACCACCAGGTGCGGATGCGTGAGGAGGACATCCCAAAGACAGCTTTCCGTACTCATGACGGCCTCTACGAGTTTCTGGTGATGCCGTTTGGACTCTGCAACGCGCCGGCCACGTTCCAGGCCCTCATGAATGATCTGCTGCGGCCATACCTGCGCCGTTTTGTTCTCGTCTTCTTTGACGACATCCTCATTTTCAGCGAGACATGGGCTGACCATCTCCGACATGTGCGCACCGTCTTCACGGTCCTGCACCAGCACCGGCTCTTTG
>NW_021224419.1:0-1045 GCF_002162155.2 Triticum dicoccoides
TGATGAACTACAACATGCAGGGGATGGAAAAGACCATTCCTGAAGTGTTCTCAATGCTGAAGTCAGCAGAGGCTGAAATCAAGAAAGAACATCAAGTGTTGATGGTCAATAAGACCACTAAGTTCAAGAAGGGCAAGGGTAAGAAGAACTTCAAGAAGGACGGCAAGGAGGTTGCCGCGCCTGGTAAGCCAGTTACCGGGAAGAAGTCAAAGAATGGACCCAAGCCTGAGACTGAGTGCTTTTATTGCAAGGGGAAGGGTCACTGGAAGCGGAACTGCCCCAAATACTTAGCGGATAAGAAGGCCGGCAACACCAAAGGTATATTTGATATACATGTAATTGATGTGTACCTTACCAGTACTCGTAGTAACTCTTGGGTATTTGATACCGGTGCCGTTGCTCATATTTGTAACTCACAGCAGGAGCTGCGGAATAAACGGAGGCTGGGGAAGGACGAGGTGACAATGCGCGTCGGGAATGGTTCCAGAGTCGATGTGATCGCCGTCGGCACGCTGCCTCTACATTTACCTACGGGATTAGTTTTGAACCTTAATAATTGTTATTTAGTGCCAAGTTTGAGCATGAACATTGTATCTGGATCTCGTTTAATATGAGATGGCTACTCATTTAAGTCCGAGAATAATGGTTGTTCGATTTATATGAGAGATATGTTTTATGGTCATGCTCCGATGGTCAATGGTTTATTCTTAATGAATCTCGAGCGTAATATTACACATGTTCATAGTGTAGATGCCAAAAGATGTAAAGTTGATAACGATAGTCCCACATACTTGTGGCACTGCCGCCTTGGTCACATTGGTGTCAAGCGCATGAAGAAGCTCCATGCTGATGGACTTTTGGAGTCTCTTGATTATGAATCATTTGACACATGTGAACCATGCCTCATGGGCAAAATGACCAAGACTCCGTTCTCCGGAACAATGGAGCGAGCAACCAACTTGTTGGAAATCATACATACCGATGTGTGCGGTCCAATGAGCGTTGAGGCTCGCGGAGGATATCGTTATGTTCTCACTCTCACTGA
>NW_021224420.1:0-1117 GCF_002162155.2 Triticum dicoccoides
CGGGGGTGCCGAAGGGTCCAAGAAAGAAAGGACTCTCCTTCCGGACCACTCCACCACCGCCGCCGAAGGTGAAGACGAGTGGCTGCTCAGGGACAAGCCCCTGGCGAAGTCGAAAGTATTCGAATGCCAGAGTAACTCATAGCATACCTTTGTCACACTGCCTCTCCTAACGCCGAATTATGACTATGTAGAGCGCCACGAGCCCGTATCGACGTATCGTCGGATGGCTCCCTAGGCTCGTCGGATATGGATAGCGATCCACTTCCGACTACCACCTCCCCTTGCCCTACGGACAACGCCGAGGTATTTGTCTCAAGAGGCACCGGGTCGAGGGGAGACAGTCCCGGAGGCGCCTCAAGGTGACCTTCCGGACTCCGGGAGCAGAGGGAGCAAGGCTCCCGAGGGCTCCGAGTTCGGCCCTCAGCCGAACACCGCGCCGGAACCCCAGTAGTTCCAGACTCGGGCAGGCGGCCTCCTTCCAAAAGGGGCAAGACGCCTGTGCCGGTGACCTCTGTCCATCCAGAGGCACCGGACAATCTGCTGGGAGCGCTTCGCAACGCTTCCATCGAGGAAGAGCACCGCACTATTATGAGTGCGATGGTCCAGAAGGTTCAGTCCGCCAAGAGCGGACTGACTGAAGCCTGTGCGAGCCTTCTAACAGGCTTTGAGGTAAGTTTTTGAAATATGGGGAAAAATATTACCACATAGACAGTAGCCCCTGATGCTCTGTTCGGTGTTCACAAAGAAAACCCGAACGGAGGATCAAACAATATCGCAGGAGTCTAATATAAGTATGTCAATATGCATATGCAGGCTTCGCTGCTGGCCTCTGCCGCACTAACTGTGGAGGTCACCACACTGAAGTAGGACCTTAAAGGGTCCATGTTTCTAGCTGCCAGAATTCTCCCTCTTTGTGTGAACCTTGCATATTACAAGAGAAAATGCATTAGAATTACTCCAAAAAGCATTATTATGCATAAAAACATTATAAATAACAGTAGGTAAACATGATAAAAAATGGACGTATCACATGCTCTTAAAAAATGGCATGCTATTAATTATAAAAAAGTACCATCCTATTAATTATAAAAAGTACCATCCTCTTTATAAACAAAAT
>NW_021224421.1:0-1902 GCF_002162155.2 Triticum dicoccoides
GGAATGGGTCAAGTCAATCACATCATTCTCCTAATGATGTGATCCCGTTAATCAAATGACAACTCTTTTGTCCATGGCTAGGAAACTTAACCATCTTTGATTCACGAGCTAGTCAAGTAGAGGCATACTAGTGACACTATGTTTGTCTATGTATTCACACATGTATTATGTTTCCGGTTAATACAATTCTAGCATGAATAATAAACATTTATCATAAAATAAGGAAATAAATAATAACTTTATTATTGCCTCTAGGGCATATTTCCTTCAGTCTCCCACTTGCACTAGAGTCAATAATCTAGTTCACATCACCATGTGATTTAACATTAATATTCATATCTGTATATGATTAACACCCATAGTTCATATCGTCATGTGACCAACACCCAAAGGGTTTACTAGAGTCAATAATCTAGTTCACATCGCTTATGTGATTAACACCCAAAGAGTACTAAGGTGTGATCATGTTTTGCTCGTGAGAGAAGCTTAGTCAACGGGTCTGTCACATTCAGAGCCGTATGTATTTTGCAAATATTCTATGTCTACAATGCTCTGCACGGAGCTACTCTAGCTAATTGCTCCCACTTTCAATATGTATCCAGATTGAGACTTAGAGGCATCTGGATCAGTGTAAAAGTTTGCACCGATGTAACTTTTACAACGAACTCTTTTATCAACTCCATAATCGAGAAACATATCCTTATTCTACTAAGGATAATTTTGACCAATGTCCAGTGATCTACTCCTAGATCACTATTGTACTCCCTTGCCAAACCAGGGCAGAGTATACAATAGGTCTGGTCCATAGCATGGCATACTTTTATAGAACCTATGACTGATGCATAGGGAATGACTTTCATTCTCTTTCTATTTTCTGCCGTGGTCGGGTCTTGAGTCTTACTCAATTTCACACCTTTGCAACACAGGCAAGAACTCTTTCTTTGACTGCTCCATTTTGAACTACTTCAAAATCTTGTCAAGGTATGTACTCATTGAAAAAACTTATCAAGCGTCTTGATCTATCTCTATAGATCTTGAAGCTCAATATGTAAGCAGCTTCACCAAAGTCTTTCTTTGAAAAACTCCTTTCAAACACTCCTTTATGCTTTGCAGAATAATTCTACATTATTTCCGATCAACAATATGTCATTCACATATACTTATCAGAAATGCTGTAGTGCTCCCACTCACTTTCTTGTAAATACAGGCTTCACCGCAAGTCTGTATAAAACTATATGCTTTGATCAACTTATCAAAGCGTATATTCCAACTCCGAGATTCTTGCACCAGTCCATAGATGGATCGCTGGAGCTTGCATATTTAGTTAACACCTTTAGGATCGACAAAACCTTGTAGTTGCATCGTATACAACTCTTCTTTAGTAAATCCATTAAGGAATGCAGTTTTGTTTATCCATTTGCCAGATTTCATAAAATGCGGCAATTGCTAACATGATTCGGACAAACTTAAGCATAGATACGAGTGAGAAACTCTCATCGTAGTCAACACCTTGAACTTGTAGAAAACCTTTTGCGACAATTCTAGCTTTGTAGATAGTAACACTACTATCAGCGTCCGTCTTCCTCTTGAAGATCCATTTATTTTCTATGGCTTGCCGATCATCGGGCAAATCCATCAAAGTCCATACTTTGTTCTCATACATGGATCATATCTCAGATTTCATGGCCTCAAACCATTTCGCGGAATCTGGGCTCATCATCGCTTCCTCATAGTTCGTAGGTTCATCATGATCTAGTAGCATGACTTCCAGAAAAGGATTACCGTACCACTCTGGCACGCATCTTACTCTGGTTGATCTACGAGGTTCAGTAGTATCTTGTTCTGAAGTTTCATGATCATCATCATTAGCTTCCTCACTAACTGGTGTAGGTGTCACAGAAA
>NW_021224422.1:0-1016 GCF_002162155.2 Triticum dicoccoides
TACCCCCTCCCCTCCGGTTTATAGGGCTCAAATCTCAAATCTCATGAACCAAGGCATTTTGCGATTGGAGGAATGTATCTCGTACTTTACAAAACTACCCTAATTAAACTCATGCATTAATTACGTAGTTCTCTCGTTTTCCTCTCCGCCTTGGTCGCGGTGCACAATATTGAGGCTAGCCATAGTGGGAGTAACTTAGGTAGTAACTTAACACATCCCAAGACAATTTTGCTTATGTGGCAAGTATTTAATGAGGCAAGAGGTGCTTGTGGTAACATAATATGTTACTGTAACATAGCGCTTTCCGAGGCAAAATGAGTCTATGAGATAATAAATGAAGCAATCTATGATACTACTACTATGTTACTTTGCACTATGGAGGTAGTAACTTACACTAGTGTCATATGCATGACACTAGTCTAAGTTACTCCCCACTATGACCAGCCTGAGAGAGTGCTTTGATACGTTTTAGTCTCATGACTAAAAGTAGTGGGACTAAAACTTGTTAGCCTCATCCATGCTTGGATCCAAATACTAAAGAGACTAAAATCAAGTTAATGACATTTCAAAGCATCCGGGCCCGCGTGCCATCCACCAAATCACAGCGAGCTGCTACAGTCGAGACACCTGTCACCTCGATGTGGCCGGCATGACCCGTCATATCACAAAACCCACACCTTTACCAGCAGTGGTAAGGTGGCCTCCAAGTTGGACTGGACGAAGCAACCATCATTTCATTGGAACGCTCGTTCAAGCCCTTTCTTCCCTTTCTTGAAGAAAACCTCACTCCAGGCTACTCACTTCTGCCATTTTTCTTCTCTACCGACGAAGGAAAGGTGGGCGAATTAGTTATGCTTCTATATTTTCATTCCAATAATCTTCTTTTTGTGAAGCACCGACTGATTCTCACATCCTATTCTTTTCCAGTTTTCATTGCGATTGTGGTTTCCTTTCGATTGCTTTTTGTTTGTCAGTTCATTGATGGATCCTGGAGCACTAGGCAAAGAGTTGCTGGC
>NW_021224423.1:0-3975 GCF_002162155.2 Triticum dicoccoides
CGGGTTTTATTTTTGTCCCACCTCACCCGGTTTTTTTTGGTACCTATTTTGGTACCTCCTCCCACCTCATGCTAACCCGCCACTAGCCGAAAAAACCACGTACCGAATCCTCCACCAGCCCCTGCGCTCTTCAGGACGAAGAAGAATAACCAGCGATAAAAAAACCTACGAAAAATAACCAGCGAAAAAAAACCCCGCACGTACGAGCGACGTCGCATGCCCTCGAGCGAGAACGGCTCGCACGCTAGACTCCCTGCCCTCGTTCGTCGCCGCCTTCATCCCTTCGCCGCCGCCGCCCTTCATCCCTTCGCCGCCGCACTCGTCTCACATCAAAGGCGCCCCACTCTCGGGAGAGGATGAGCTGATCTCCATGGCCAGATGAGGGAGGAATACGGGTGACGGGATGATTTGGATCTCAAGGTGGGGAGGCCAACGTAGCCGCCCCTAGCGCGTCGAGCGAAAGCGAAGGATTTGGATCTCATGGATTTGGCTGCATCAACCAGCAGAGGACTGCCGCCAGCTCGCCTCCTCCACCACGAAGCAACCTCCTTCCACCCGGTAGCCGCCGCCCAAAACCCTAGCAATCGAGCCCCACCCATGGCGCCCTAGGTCAGATCCCCTTCCTTCTTCTTCTTCCTCTGGTTTTCTTCCTTGTTCCTGTGATGCGTGAGTGAGTGAGTGATGTGCAGGCGGCTTCTTCTTCCTCTGACCCCTGCATGTCTCTCTCTTCACTTGTCTATAGGTGGTACAGCGGCCAGAGGAGAGGAGAGGAGAGGAGGTGGAGCAGCCATCGCCTGGACGTGAGGTGAGCTTCCCCCATCCAATCTTATCTAACCCCACCCCCAGGTGGCTCACAATATCTATCACCTGCAGCAGCATCTTGTGCATGCATCCATTAGGACATGAGGTGCACACCATATTTTGGTTTAGTTTTTCCCTTCTTTATTATAATTATGCCAAGGACATCTTATGCCTTACAGTAGTATTCAGATTCTCAAGTTTGTTTATTTATTTTTAGTGCAATACTGCTCTCCTGTCTGCAGGAGATTGGAGGAAAAATATCAGAAATCGGAAACATGACATTTTGATTCAGTTCTGGATCATTTTCTTTTTTGGTTTAGTTTATATAAGTGGTTGTTGTTTTATGTTGCTGCTAGCCATCAGAAAACGAGTTCACAGTAGGTTTCCATCCTTACAATTCATTTTGTGTTGCTCTGAACTGAAAAAATAGAGGGGATATTGTTGTGCCTAGCGTGAAGTTCACAGTAGGTTTGGCATCAATCAAGCAAACTTTGTTACAATTTTTAGTGGATGTTGTATGTATTACATTTTTGCTTTTTCTAAAACCACATGTATCCTATAATCTGATTGCTTTTCTTTGTGTGAGCAGCAGTTTCTGAGCTTTCCCTCCACTATTTTTTTCCTCTCTCTCTCTTTCTCTCTCTCACTCAATCTCAACTTGGCAAGCGATGGCGGCGGTGAATCGGCAGCACGGGCGTCGAGCAGGACCATGGGGGAGCAGGGGAGGCCAGAGGCTGCTCACCATATACATCACCATCCATAGCCGCCCTCGTCCGCCAAGAAGCTGAGGAGGGAGGCTGACCTCCAGTGACCACTCTGCACCGCTCTGGACGACACCCTCCCCCACCAGGTTCAGCCTCCTAATTCGTTTTAATCATCCTAATTTTTTTTTCTTACCACAGTTAAGAAATACGATTCATGTTTGCTATTGCATTTGGAGCTCTATCCTTACAACTTATGGATGATATGAATACATCAAGGTGTTTTGGTTCTCCCCATTCTGTATGTTCGCAATGGAGTGTATATATTGTTGATTTATGTCATGGTGATTGATTTTGATTGCAAAGAGAAAGTGCAAAAGCTATGGGCAATCCTATATGACTGGCGCCATCAGTAAGGATTTCTTTTAAGCTAGCTTACTTTTGGGTCTAAGCCAAGTTTATTTCTTTCGCATATTTATTCACCTTATTGGGACGGTGGGGTTAATATATATACATCAACTTTGAGCATCGGCAATGCATGAAGCTTGCATCTTAGGCTGCAACATACTCTGCAATCCCCCTGTGAAACATACTTTTGTCACTATGCACATATGGTTATTCGAACGAATTGATTTTGATTAGACTATCTTTTTTCTAATTACTTGTTATATGATGTTCTTTACTATTCAGAGGTTGTTGAAGGGAGATGGGGCTCTTCAGGCCCCTTTGGTGCAAAAGCACAAGCAACAGCATCTACAGCTGACCACTCATAGCCTAGGATGTCCTGCAGATTTGATCTATTTTGGATAGAGCACATGGAATCAAACCACAGGTAATCAATTTGCTATATTCACGTGATTAGCTATAAGGAATTTATTACCTCTATTTTATTTGCAAGATACCCAAGCAGTGCGTACAAATTGTAGCGGTGTTTGTAGCTTATCATCAATCTGCCATTACTATTTGTGTGTATGTGTTCAAAACGACCACTCTAGGGATTCTTGATTTGCTCCTGGATGCACCGTTGGGTTTCTCGTGGCTTTGTTTCGTTTGAGTTCTGTTGTTCAAAACTGAATTTGTTGATGCTTAGAGTTTGGACTGGTCCATTTGATACGTCTGCACTCGTGATGCAGAACATTTTCCAACATAGTGTGGGTTCAGAAGTGAGGAAAACAATTGGCTTGCAGGGTTCAGGCTACTTTCTTGTGCTTGTTTTGCCTTGTGATTACTTGAAACTGCAACCTGCAGGTTGAATGGGCGCTTTATATTTTAGGGCGGAAGGCCGAAGCAAAGAAAGCTGCGGCTCTTGTATATCTTCAGATTTGCGGCTCTTTGAGCTGTGGTACATTTGATTCGAGACCCAGATGAGGTCGGTTAAATTAGGATTAAAGTCCGCACAATAACTAGGAACACTGAACAAGCAAGGCTATTCAGATGAAGTCTGCACTTAATACTATAGGTTTCCTTTTGGGCTCTTGTACAGCTTCGCTAGCATCATGAATTAATTGTGGGATATGATGCACAGTAGTAGCTTCTTCTGTTTATTTTGGAAATCTTAGTTTATAGGTTTCCTTTTCGTCTCTTGTACTAATGTTCAGGGTAATGGAAATCTTGTATGATAATCTGTACATAGTTGATACTAACAACAGAATGATGACATGTTTGTTTTTGGGCATAAAGTTATGTTCTGATCCTCTTGCATTTGGATTCCGGTCTTACCTTGACTATGCGGAAATGCTATTCTAGGTTGGTTTTACGTTTGTTATTGGAAGAGTGAGATGTCCATTGGTGGAGCCACGATGCAAGCATCCAAAACAGACATATTGTATACAAAGAATGGTCATGCTGCCAAGAGAAGTGAAGACATTGCCCATTTGTCCCCTGCTAAGCATCTATCAAGTTTGAGAGCTATTTGTTGTGCTACATATATATCTTTGCTACAAGTCTCGAGATTTACGTGGGTGGAGTATCAAAAAATTAGGGAACCAGTTTCTGACATAAACTCTCTGTAAAACACTGTATATTCACTATTCAGACATAGAAGCCTTGCTGTGGTAGAAATCACATCGATTAGAGATAAGGGAACTTCTTAATCATGCTTTAATTTCTTAAACAAACAAGTTTTCTTTTCTAATTTATATCCAACCATATTTAGTGGGTTTTAACTATAGTTAATTTCTGACAAC
This sequence comes from Triticum dicoccoides, assembly GCF_002162155.2. Lineage (NCBI taxonomy): Eukaryota > Viridiplantae > Streptophyta > Magnoliopsida > Poales > Poaceae > Triticum > Triticum dicoccoides. Next base: position 3,689 of record NW_021224423.1, read on the forward strand.
CAGGCTGGTGTTACACTTTTGTTCATAATAGAAAAGGTTGTTGCTACATTTGCATCCAATCCAACAATGAATTAAAAGGCGTGCATGTTATTTGGTTATTGGCCTTTGTATTAAAAGAATCGTGTTTATGCATTTAAGAAAAGGATATGTGCATGGTACTGAACAATGAGAAAAACGCTGTCGACCATATCTCAAATCAAGTTATTTGGTGTATTTCAGGGTGGGCGTGTAACTAGAGAACAAAACACTATGGCGGCAAATGAGATTATCGAATCGAACTGATTGTA
>NW_021224424.1:0-697 GCF_002162155.2 Triticum dicoccoides
GCCAAACGAGGAGAAGTTGCCTACCAGTTGGAACTACCTCCGCACCTCTCCAGAGTTCACGATGTCTTCCACGTTTCTCAACTCAGGCGTTGCTTCTCGGATCCTATCCGTGAAGTGGACCACGAAACGCTTGATCTCCAAGATGATCTTACATATCGAGAGTACCCCATTCGTATCCTCGATCAAGCCGAACGTACCACGCGACGTCATAATATCAAGTTTCTCAAGGTTCAATGGTCGCACCATTCCGAGGATGAAGCAACTTGGGAAAGGGAGGATCGTCTTCGACTCGAGTATCCCGCCTTCTTCCCGGAGGAACCCAAATCTCGGGACGAGATTCTTTTGAGTGGGGGTGAGTTGTCACACCCTAGCTAGTCATGCATTAGAGTGTTGCATCATGTTTACTCTTTCATCAGAAACTTGAAATGGGGATCTGTGAAACCCTCAGAACCATTTTAAAAATGACCCAAACAAAAATTTCTCCAAAAGGGTCCAAGAAAATGCTCATGTTGATCTCTGAAAATATTGGACAGAGTTAAATCAAACCAATATTTTTAGTGGCTCATGGACATTTATTTTGGGCATTTGGAATTAATGCATAAATATTTGCATTGGAAATATATTTCTATATATATGAAATATGGTCCAAATATTATGCCATTTCTAAAGGAGCTCTGGAATAATATATCTAGCCCCT
>NW_021224425.1:0-8883 GCF_002162155.2 Triticum dicoccoides
AAGGAATCCAGATTTCACAAGAGAACCAAACACATCAAGAGACGCTTCAATTCCATCCGGGATCTAGTCCAGGTGGGAGACATAGAGATTTGCAAGATACATACGGATCTGAATGTTGCAGATCCGTTGACTAAGCCTCTTCCACGAGCAAAACATGATCAGCACCAAGGCTCCATGGGTGTTAGAATCATTACTGTGTAATCTAGATTATTGACTCTAGTGCAAGTGGGAGATTGAAGGAAATATGCCTTAGAGGCAATAATAAAGTTATTATTTATTTCCTTATATCATGATAAAATTTTATTATTCATGCTAGAATTATATTAACCGGAAACATAATACATGTGTGAATACATAGACAAACAGAGTGTCACTAGTATGCCTCTACTAGACTAGCTTGTTAATCAAAGATGGTTATGTTTCCTAACCATGGACAAAGAGTTGTCATTTGATTAACAGGATCACATCATTAGTTGAATGATCTGATTGACATGACCCATTCCATTAGCTTAGCACCTGACCGTTTAGTATGTTGCTATTGCTTTCTTCATGACTTATACATGTTCCTATGACTATGAGATTATGCAACTCCCGTTTGCCAGAGGAACACTTTGTGTGCTACCAAACGTCACAACGTAATTGGGTGATTATAAAGGAGCTCTACAGGTGTCTCCAAAGGTACATGTTGGGTTGGTGTATTTCGAGATTAGGATTTGTCACTCCGATTATCGGAGAGGTATCTCTGGGCCCTCTCGGTAATGCGCATCACTTAAAGCCTTGCAAGCATTGCAACTAATGAGTTAGTTGCGGGATGATGTATTACAGAATGAGTAAAGAGACTTGCCGTTGACGAGATTGAACTAGGTATGGGATACCGACGATCGAATCTCGGGCAAGTAACATACCGATGACAAAGGGAACAACGTATGTTGTTATGCGGTCTGACTGATAAAAGATCTTCGTAGAATATGTAGGAGCCAATATGAGCATCCAGGTTCCGCTATTGGTTATTGACCGGAGATGTGTCTCGGTCATGTCTACATTGTTCTCGAACCCGTAGGGTCCGCACGCTTAAGGTTACGATGACAATTATATTATGAGTTTATGCATTTTGATGTACCGAAGGTTGTTCGGAGTCCCGGATGTGATCACGGACATAACGAGGAGTCTCGAAATGGTCGAGACATAAAGATTGATATATTGGAAGCCTATGTTTGGATATCGGAAGTGTTCCGGGTGAAATCGGGATTTTACCGGAGTACCGGGAGGTTACCGGAACCCCCCCGGGAGCTATATGGGCCTAAGTGGGCCTTAGTGGAAAAGGGAAGGGGCAGCCCAAGATGGGCCGCGCGCCCCTCCCCTTCCTTGGTCCGAATAGGACAAGGAGAGGGGGCCGGCCCCCCTCTCTCTTTTCCCCCCTCCACGAATCCTATTCCAACTAGGATTGAGGGGGGGGGAATCCTACTCCCAGAGGGAGTAGGACTCCTCCTGGCGCGCCTCTCCTAGGCCGGCCGCACCCCCCCTTAAGCCTTTATATACGGAGGCAGGGGCACCCCAGAGAAACACAAGTTGATCCACGTGATCATATTCTTAGCCGTGTGCGGTGCCCCCTTCCACCATAGTCCTCGATAATATTGTAGCGGTGCTTAGGCGAAGCCCTACTGCAGTAGTACATCAAGATCGTCACCACGCCGTCGTGCTGACGGAACTCTTCCCCGACACTTTGCTGGATCGGTGTCCGGGGATCGTCATCGAGCTGAACGTGTGCTAGAACTCAGAGGTGCCGTAGTTTCGGTGCTTGATCGGTCGGGCCGTGGAGACGTACGACTACATCAACCAAACGCTTCCGTTGTCGATCTACAAGGGTACGTAGATCACACTCTCCCCCTCTCGTTGCTATGCATCACTATGATCTTGCGTGAGCGTAGGAATTTTTTTGAAATTACTACGAAACCCAACAAAAACATCGCCATTGCCAGGTATACCCAACTCGGGCCAAACCTAGGCTTTCACCCCGAAGCTCAAGACCGGGTGCTCAAGTAGCACCACCATCGAAATCATTCATGTGTTGTCGCCACCACTTTTCCACAATCCTAGCAGCAACATACAGTGTAACCGCCGCCCCCGCACAACCATCCCTCTGCATCAAGACTTCGTCCATAGTTTGAATTTCGCCGTCGAAGTCAAGCACAGGATTTTGAAGATGAACTCTCAGAAAATCTTTTGATGGTGACCACAAACCACAGCGAGACCGCCGCTGTCCCGGATCCAATTCCCGGTGACGCAATCAGAAGCGAGAAAGCAGATCTGCCAACTCCACCTAGTCGTGAAGACCCGGCCATGCCGCTGCCCGCCAAGACCTAGGTGACCAAGCAGCCATGAATATGTGCTGCAGCTAGCCGACAGCCTGTACGAGCATCTGCCATCCGCCGGGCGGCCGGCCTCCTTCGGCGGCGGCGTGGTGAACGGCGCTGCGAGGGAGGGCTTCCGAAGGTTGCCGCGGCGGCGCCTCAGGAGTCGTCTGAAGCGACCCGGGAGGCTAGGGGTTCTGTTACAATCCATAGCGATGAGCGCATCATTCCATGACACAATCTGTTGCAGAGTTGTACAGGAAGCTCCAGCTGAGAAGAATCAAAGAGGGATGAGGGAGTGCTGATGAGGACATAGATGCGGGGGGAGCTGGCAGATGAGATGCGAGGGGAGCTATATATTAACATGCCACAATACTTACTACCCATAAAATAAAAATCATTGCTCAATGCAAGATGTGGAGATATATGTAACCTCGGTGCCGGACAAGGCATCCACAACACGCATGGCACAATCCGCAGTGATAATAGATGAGCTGGCCATATATAGGAAGAGCCATCAAGATGTATTAGTGATCTAAATGCTTTTATATTAGTTTACAGAGGGAGTATGTGTCGATGAGTTTACATGCATGTTGGTAGCTTTTTCGGTGAACCGAACCCTGGCATCGAGCATCGAGCATCGAGCTAGAGGAGGAGAGGTGGGCATGCATACGGAGCAAAAGGTAGATTTAATTTGGATGGGTTCAATTCTTCTTTTTGAGTAATCAAACAAGAATTAATTTATGATGAGGTTCAGAACACGCAGTAATAAACAGACTATAGATACTCCATAAAGAAGCAGTCTGAACTTGGCAGTGATTTTAACATAACAAATTAACTAGTACTTAATACAAGGAGATTGATGTGCAGATGGATCATTTTAGAGTAAATTAATCTGCTCTGATGGAGACTAGCTATAATATGACACAAACAAAATCAATCAATCAATCATTTTAATTACTAGGCAAAACCAACCTAGCTAGGTGGTAAAATAACAATAATACTACACACACGAACGTGTTACGGGGTTTTACACCATCTTCAACTAACTAATCTTTCTCCCCCCTGATTTTCAGCCGGGGTGGGGCCCAGCCTTCTCTAATCTTTAATTCTATTGGTTCAATTCAGTTAGCCCGTAAAGTCTTCAAGTAAACCTCCGTGCGTCTAGCATTGCTTGTAAAATAATCAAACCCTAGGTACGTATGTACGCCTTCCGTCCGGGAAAAGTTGTCTTCGCCGATATTTTACGAAAACCCCCTTCTTTTTCCTCCCACAAGCCACGCAGCCCACTGCGCCTCGTCTCTCCTCTCTGCGCCGCCTTGCCTCGCGCCGGCCGCCTGTTCCGCCGTCTCGCCGCCTGTTCCGTCGCCACGCCGCCTGCTCCGGCGCCTCGCCACGCGCCATCCGCCTTCTCCGCCTCGTCTCGCCGCTTCTCTTCATCAGCACCAGAAGATAAAGAGGAAACAGATACCCTTTTCGGCAAAGCCCGCGACTTGTCGGCTCCGACGGCGGCGCTCATGTCCTGCAGGGGGTTGGGGATCGATCTGGAGGCATGGCAGGTCCTCGAGCTCGTCATCCACCACCTCCTCCCTCCAGACTCCAAGCGGCAACTGCAGAAGTCAACGACGCGGGGAAGACGACCACGACTCTTGGCGATTGAGCCGCCGCCGCCGTACAGATGCCGTCGATGGCGCGCGCCCCTCTCCGCCACCTCATGCTCTCCTCGCCCCCAGCCCTGTCGCTCTGCTCCCCCTACATGGTCGTAGGCCACCGCTGCGTCAGCGGCAGGCCCGGCCTTGATGGGGGGCAGGGGGGCGGCCGCCCCGGGCCCCCGGAAACGAGGGGGCCCCAGGTTCGTGCTCTAGCATTGATATGACTGCACTGGGCTGCTCTAAAAAAAGTGACAACTGGGCTAATTCTACGTGCACAAGCCACGTTTGGGAGAGATCGATCGATCGACATCGAGCAAGAGCGGGCTCAGCGGCGCATCGTAAGGGAGTGATTTCAGAAGTTCACATCACACACGATGAAATCGCCTCCTTTCCGTTTTCGCCTGATCTCTGGAAACCTAATCGCCGCAAGGCTGCGGCGGCCACTAGGCAGCAGACGCGAAGACACCCACAGGTAACCGTGGCACCACCGATGCCGCAGCTCCAGCCTACGCCTTCCGCCGCCAGTTTCAGAGAAGTTGTCCTATTTCTTGATGATTTCCCCTAACACTTTAGCTTATGGTGTGCGGCGGAAGGCGTAGGCTGGAGCTGCGGCATCGGTGGTGCCACGGTTACCAGTTGTTTAACGCATCTATCACTGTCACCCTTAGCAACGGAGAAACAACATCTTTCTGGTCCAACCGGTGGCTGAATGGCTCTGCACCAAAAGATATTGCGCCCAACCTCTTTCCGCTGGCTGCACGTAAATGTGCAACGGTTGCTGCAGCATTGACTGATGGCCGGTGGATGAAAGGGCTCCAGCGCCTAAACTCGCCTGACGCCCTTCATGAATTCATCAATGCCGGGGCCTCATCCAGCATATCACTTTATCTAACACCGAGGACTCTATCTGCTGGAATTGGACGACTAATGGTGTCTATAGTGCAAAAACGGCCTATAATGCACAGTTCTTTGGTACCATTGCCCAGCCGGCGCTTGCAAAGATATGGTCAATGAGAATGGAGGCCAAGGTGAATTTTTTTGCCTGGCTGTTGACGCTGAACATGCTTCCCACTATTGATAGACTTCGCACCAGAGGTGGTACACAGGCGACGACCTGTGTGCTATGTGATCAACAGCCTGAGACGGCACTGCACCTTACTACCCATTGCTCGTACAGCAAGGAGGTGTGGCACCTTCTTGGAACTGCCATTCCAACGCTACATCTGCCCAATGCCTCCCTTTCAGGGAACTGAAGAATGGTGGCTCCACTTCTCCTCCATGAGCAAACACGCTGCTGCTGCCGCTGCCTACCATGCATGGCATGTCTGGAACGAATGCAACAGAAGGATCTTTAGGCAGTCCTCTAGCTCGGCTGCCGCTGTCTCACGCCTGACCTCCGATGACCTATCCTTGTTGTTCTCCCATAATCAGGAAAAGTAGCCATTCTGGATGTACAGCCAGAGCCTAAGGCTACCCTCTTCCTTCCATGCCCCCGCACTTCTTGTAACAATTTTTGTTCACTTCTAATCTTAATGAAAAGGCAGAACACCTGCCAGTTAGCCTAAAAAAACACTTTAGCTTATTCCCTACCTTTTTTGCTTGACATGGTGAACGCTTTTGTCCGCCCGAGTGCTGCACAGTGAAAGCAATGGTCTCCTTGACCATGGTCGTCCGTCCTCGGAACCAAATGTGGGAGCCCGTGGACAGTTTGAAGGGTCTTTACAGAGATGAGAGATACATCGCTGGACTGCCACATCAAGGTATGTACTAGATACCATGTAAAACTCTTGAGTTTTTCTGCAAGGGAAGTTTTGTAGCTTTCAGCTTTGTACATCTTGTCTGGGTAAAATTGTTTGATGAAAGGTAGTGTTCGAATGCACTTGCAATGTGAAATTACATTCACTTTTTTCCTGGAAAACCATCGACGAAATATCAAGATACAACTCAATTAGGACTAGTTGGCGCATCTGCAATAAAATAAGAAAAACATGACAATGCTAATATGCAAACAAGTGCACATGAAGTAATTGAAGGTTAGTGACCAAATAATTATTCCTCTATAGAAAATCATAATCATTCCTACTGCATGTTTTCTCAGTAGTATGCTGTACAAGCAAAAAAATAAAGTTGCAGAAATAAAGTTGCAAAAATCATAATCATGGCCCTGCCTTTTGCAAAATTAGAGTTGAACTAACGCGCGGACAACTTTTTTCAGACGGAGGGAGTACGTACGTAAGCGTGGCGATTTGGCGGAGAAGATAACATCATGGATGGATGGATGGATGGAGAAGCAGCATACATATATAGCGGCTGGAGAAGACAGCACAGGCCGACGGCGCTCCCTTTTCGTCCCCTCACCTCTCCGATGCTGGCCGGAAAGTCCTTCTGCTTCTGCTTCTTCTTTTCTTTTTCTTTTTCTTTTTCAGTTTGGGTACGGTGCAGGCCCATACTAACCGGCCCATTCTCTATCAAGGACGCATGAGATAAATCGATCAGCCATCATCACCATCTCCACCTCGGGGATGGCGACGTCACCGACCGCAGAGAGGGCCATCGTTTCCTCGAGGCCCGGCCACTGGCGCTCATCGTCCATGTTCATGGAGTCCGTCATGACACGCGCCATGAGCATGGCCTCCTCCTTCGCTGTCATGCGAGAAGGTGGTGGAGGAGATGGAGATGGCGACGGCGATGGCGTGGGCGTGAGGCCGCGCACCCAGCTACGCCCGCGCTCCTGGGGAGCCGCTCGGGGCTCACGTGGCCGCCGCGGCCTCGTCGACGTGCCGACGAAGAAGGACGCCCGCTGCATGTCGTGCTCATCACGAAACCAAGTGTCCCACAATGGCGAGTCGGGGGCGTACCTCTCGTCTTAGTAGAGGTCGTCCGGGAGGAGGCGGCGGCCACGCTGGATCTCCTGGAGGCGCGCACGGCCGCTCAGCGGGACCGCCGGCCGGGATCGGCACGAGGTCGGCCGACAGGTGCCAGTTATTTTGGAGGTGGACGTCGCTCCAGGGTAGCGGCGTCCTCGTCTCCCAATAACAGCGACAAACGGCCACCTCAATGTAGTGCCGGGCGCGCTCGCTGGCGGCCGTGGGAGCGATGAAGAACGCGGGCGGCGTGGGGGTCCGACGCGGTGGCGATGGCGAGGCGGGCTCCTCCTTCTTTACGGAGCAGCGGCGGCGTCCGACGAGGAGCCAACCTCGCGGTCGTGCTTGCCTTTGCGGCCGTAGTTCCATAGCCCCATGGCTGCGGCCGGCCGGCCGGCGAGTTCTTGGCTAGGGTTTGGGACTGGGGCTGTCGGGTTTCGAGGAGGCCGCGGGGTGGCGTGGGGCAGTGTGGACGACGACCGGTCCACGATTCCTATTTAAAAAGGACCGCGACCCCTCGCCTGGGCGGATGACAGGCGGGGCCGCCCGCGTGTGCGCATTGATGGGGCGGGTGGGAGGTAGGTGGCCGCCGTCCACGCGGCCCCGACGCGGACGAGGTGCGCGTCCGTTTGGTGTCCGCCGTAACCCAAGCCCGACGCAAATTTGCGTTCGAAATGGGTCGGCCCGAACACAAAATGGACCAGATAGGTCCGGATCGTCGCGCGCTGGACCGTCTCATTTGTTCGTTTTACCTCAAACGGACGGGGCCGAACAAAATGGGGTCTATGCATACATGTGTCTAATTACTTGGTCTTCATCTATTCTTTTCTTTTTTGAATAAATAAATAGTGAGTTCAATAGTTACATGCATGGTGGCTACTAAAAAGTAAAAACCGAGGAACAACCGCACTGCGAGTCAATATCAACACAAATGTCGCCTCCAGCGAAAGAAATAATATTCCGCCTTGATGAAATTAAAACATAGATTTGTCAGATCCAAGCTAGGTTTAATCCTTTCCTTGGCTGCAGGCTTGGATACAATGAACCATCGATCATCCTAACTTTTCTACCACTGGTTGATTTTTGATTCTTGACTCAATCGGCGATCATCTTGAACCAAAGAAAGAGGGATTTAAGCAACGCCACAATTTTGGATCGAAAGAGAAGAGTAGTACATTATTGATGTTTTCACAATTTCACAAGCAATCTAAGTACTCCCTTCGTACCATAATATAGTACTCTCTCTGTAAACTAATATAAGAGCGTTTAGATAACTAAAATAGTGATCTAAATGCTTTTATATTAGTTTACGGAGGGAGTAGTATATTGGATGTAATAATGTCTTGTATTATGGGATGGAGGGACTAGTTATTACCAACACATGACGGCAGAGCATACTACATGTGTTGGAAAATTAATGATGCAAGCAAAGCAAAACCGGCCGGTGGAATCAAACAGAAAAGAAAATCGAATAAATGGAATTGTATCACATTATTATTATTAAGCAGCTCAAGTGTCAAGTCCTAGCTAGCTAGCTAGAGACTTAGAGAGGGAAGGCGTGCGGGTTGGCGCTGCCGCGGGAGAAGGATGCAGGCGGCGGCGCCACGACGACGACGTTGCTGTTCCTGTGACCGTGCCCGTTGCTGTTGCTGGTGCCGCTGTTGATGCTCATCATGGTCATGCTCATGGACGCCGAGTATCCCCCGCCGCCACCCGCGGCCGTGCTGTAGGACGCGGAGATGGAAGTGGTGGAGGAAGACGAGGGCCGGCGGCGCGGTGCGGGGCCCTTCTCAGCCCAGAGCAGCTCCTCCGCCCTGACGGAGGAGGAGGAGCCCCAGGCGTGGAGCGCGCAGCAGCAGAGGCAGAGGAGGCCCGCGGCGGCGGTGGCGCCCCGGCCGGCGCGGTGGATGTAGCGGTGGCTGTACTTGCGGCCGAGGCAACCGAGGCACTTGCGGCCCTCGGTCATGTCGCCCATGCCGGCGCCCACGCAGCGGCGGCAGTAGGCGCGGCCGCAGA
>NW_021224426.1:0-1894 GCF_002162155.2 Triticum dicoccoides
GAGGGGATGGATGGATTGGACATGCTAGTTAGGGTTTCATCTGAATATATAGTAAGAGGATTTTGGTTGGGGCTAATCTAGCCCCTCCGATCGCAATCGGACGGTCGAGAAATAAATAGGTAGGGGGTCCAAATAAGAAAACCGAAATGTTTTATAGATGTTAGGGGATGATCCGGACTCAATGGTGATGCCTGAGTTGTTCGGGTTTGGGGCAGTTTCGGACGCGCGCGAGGGGTCTGAGAGCTGGCAAGAGAGGTTAGGTGGTCACGGTCAAGAGGGAAGCGAAAACCCGAATGGCCTCGGAACGGTCAACGAAAGCGAGGGGGGAACGCGGCAACTACGAACGGGTGCAAGCTTTATGAAAACATGCAGATGCAATGCGCATGATGCTATGAGATGAGATGCACGACATGAACAAAACGCAAAACAAAAGACAAAACCCAACCACGAAGGAAATATCATATCGCATCTCCGGAAAAGGCAAGAGTTGGAGTTATGAATATGGAAAGTTGTATCTGGGGCGTTACACTTACTTCCGGTCCCGACAAGATAGCGGGGTTGACGCCCTATAACCTCGGCGTCGCCTCCCACGACTGTCTCATCTATCACTACTAGACGAGTCCCTGGTCACCTCTTTCTCCTCCGTCTGCTCTGCTCTGGCCATCATGCATCTAGTGCCTTTGGTCTGGCGCATGGTTGTCATTTTGAGGCTTACTGATATGATCTCTGTTAATGATCATGGCTTGTGTTTGTGGATGGTTAGGCTCTACTTAACAACCGGATGTCATGGTTATCATCTACGTTGATGCCAGAATTTGGGGCAGCTGTTCACTTTGGCTTTCCAAATAATCTTAGATGTCTCAACAGTGTTATTCTGCCCCGCTCTGTTTTTAGGTTATACTCCCTCCGTTCCTAAATATAAGACCTTTTAAAGATTCCATTATGGACTACATACATAGCAAAATGGGTGAATCTACACTCTAAAATATGTCTATATATATCCGTATATAGTCCGTACCGAAATATCTATAAAGGTACTTGTATTCAGAAACAGAGGGAGTATATGCCTGCCTCTCAACATGCTACTGTTTCTATATTTAGAAACGGAGGGTTGATGCTGAATGTGGTGCTGTTTCTGGTGGTGTGGATTAGCTCTGGTGAGTTGCCTAATGGTGTGGTGCTGTTTCATGTCCAACGTACTCACTCTAGATGTCACGCTTGATAAGCAGACGACGTGTAGCGAACCAATCTGTGGTTGGATGGCTAGAAAGACAGTGGTATTTCCAGCTCACCAGGTTTCAAGTCCTGGTGCTCGCATTATTCCTGGATTTATTTCAGGATTTTTGGCGATGCGTTTTCAGTGGGAGGAGACGTTCCCGTCGACGATGAGGCGCCTACGATGACTTCATAAATCTCAAATGATATGCCGGCTCAGTCCCTCGAAGGTGCTCATGGGGTAGGGTATGCGTTCATAAAGGTGAGTGTATGCGCATATGTATGAGCGCTTGCGTCTGTACTGTGTTAAAAAAATAGCAAATGGCATGTATATTTCTATGCAAAAAACTACTCCCGTCTTTCTAATACAGATTTTCTTTAAGGGACAAGGGCGTGATCTTATCTTACACATGAATCTGTCACGAGTAGGAGCTTGGTCAATGGCACAAGTGAAGTTAACTGTGAACTTGTGCTAATGTAGTGTAAAGTTTTCGATTGGTTATACATTTTTTGCCCCTCCGCGGAGCTCTTCTGTTCATGCTTGGGATGGTACATATGGTTCTGGATTTTTGCCTTTTCATTTTTATCTTGTAATGGATATGTGAAAAAATCAATCTGGCCATCAGTCAAGCAACCTTCATCAGTGAAGTGTAGGGAGATGAGATGAAATGCTTGGTTT
>NW_021224427.1:0-1547 GCF_002162155.2 Triticum dicoccoides
GGAAGGTGGCGTCCGCTCGGGGAAGGAGGGGAGGCTCGTCGGAAGATCTGGCGCCGCGACCCGAGTGGGGTGACTTCCGATGGAGGGGGGAGGGGGGAGTAGGAGCAGGAGGAAGGAGTGACACGGCGAGTGCGATCGGCGGCGATCGAGGGCGCCGGAGGCGATCGGCGGCGATCGAGGGAGCCGGGGGCGATCGGCGGCGATCGAGGGCGCCGGAGGCGATCGGCGGCGATCGAGGGCGCCGAGGTTAGGGCTCGAGAGGAGGAGAGAGGACGAACCGCTCGAACCAATTTCAAAAGAGTACGCACGTTGATTGGACCTCTATAATGAAGTGTTTTATTAATGCAATTAATTTAATCGAAAAATTTCGGATGAAAATACCCCTGGACTTAATTGGGCCGATTAAAGGTATAAAAAATTTAGGTCGAAAATATCGTTGGGCTCAAAAAGGCCCAGTTATTTTAATCCGTTAGATTGCCCATATAATACACGCGATTTGGTGTATTATGATGCACCATAAAATTTCCCTACTTTTTTCGAAAAGTTTTCTGTTATCTCTTGTAAATTTCACCCTTGAGTTGGTAAATTGTCTCTCAGGACCTACATTATATAGCCTTTTTTTCGTTTGTGATTCGGGTTATGTGGAGAGAATTTGGGTCATTCTTGTAATAAAGATTCGGGTTTGTATAGAAATTCCAAACAAACGAAAGAAAGCATGTGTATGATTGTTTCCTAGTGTAACTAGTTTGACTGTCGATTCTTCCGCTAGACGGCCATGAGTGCAGTGCTTGCCGTTGCAGGGCAATCATGCTATTCCTAATAGCTTTGCGTGCACCTATTATGTGCATCTGATTAGATCTCAAGAAACAGTGCTCCTCAAAAAATTATTGGTACTAGGCTCTTTTCGGTTCCCATAGATGCATGACCAGAAAAGGTACATCAGTTTCCTTGCCGCTAGCGGCTTTGTGAATATAAAAAGGTTCTGAACTTCTCTTCCAAAAAAAATGAACACCATAAAGTGCACTACATGCAATTGCAACCCCATAATAGAAGTCTGTACGCTAACATTTCTTGGTCCTTCAGAATGTGCACCAACAAAGTTTAGCTTCATCATCTCCAAATGATTATTAGCGGAAAAGGCTCTTTCCTTGCCACTTCGAAAAGTAAGTAACTTTCCAGGTATGACCACAGTTCAGGGTAGGTGATCCAATAGTTTAGAGCATCTATGGCCGGACTTAGCAAATCTGAGCCCCTCAACATCTACGGTCGTGACTGCATGCATCCACGATAATGACCTGTAGGACCACAAATGTCCTCTTCCGCAGCCCGGTATCTCATTACCAAATCATCAAATCCATGCAATTACATGCCGCTTCATTGCAACCTCGCCGGAGCTCCAATGACCGCCGCAGCGCTTCACTACAGCTTCGACGTCGCTTCATTGCAACCTCGCCGGAGCTCCGACGACCGCCGCAGCGCTTCACTACAGCTTCCACGACGTTTCATTGCAACCTCAACGGAGCTCCGACGACCGCCGCGGCGCTTCA
>NW_021224428.1:0-1054 GCF_002162155.2 Triticum dicoccoides
GAGAGAGAGAGAGAGAGATCAAACACATAGCTACTAGTACATACCCTCAGCCCCGAGGGTGAACTACTCCCTCCTCGTCATGGATAGCGCCGGGATGATAAAGATGGCCTCCAGTGATGGGATCCCCCTCCGGCAGGGTGCCGGAACAGGGTCCCGATTGGTTTTTGGTGGCTACAGAGGCTTGCAGCGGCGGAACTCCTGATCTATCTTCTGTTCTGGAAGTTTTAGGGTACGTAGGTATATATGGGTGCAGGGAGAACGTCGGTGGAGCTACGGGGGACCGACGAGGCAGGGGGGCGCACCCAGGGGGGAGGGCGCACCCCCCACCCTCGTGAGCACCTCCCGTATCTTCTGACGTGGGGTCCAAGCCCATCAGGTGGGTTTCCTTCCAAAAATAACTTCTCTAGTTGATTTCGTTCCGTTTTGACTCCGTCTGATATTCCTTTTCCTCGAAACACTGAAATAGGCATAAAACAGCAAATCTGGGCTGGGCCTCCGGTTAATAGGTTAGTCCCAAAAATAATATAAAAGTGGGTAATAAAGCCCAATATTGCCTAAAACAGTAGATAAAGTAGCATGGAGCAATCAAAAATTATAGATATGTTGGAGACATATCAAGCATCCCCAAGCTTAATTCCTGCTCGCCCTCGAGTAGGTAAATGATAAAAAAGAATTTTTGATGCGGAGTGATACTTTGGCATAATTTCAATGTAAATCTTCTTAATTGTGATATAAATATTTAGATCCGAAAGATTCAAGACAAAAGTTCATATTGACACAAAAAATAATAATTCTTCAAGCATACTAATCAAAGCAATCATGTCTTCTCAAAATAACATGGCAAAAGAGAGTTCATCCCTACAAAATCATATAGTTAGGCTATGCTTCATTTCCGTCACACAAATATGTTCCCAACTTCTATACCCCCGATGACAAGCCAAGCAATTGTTTCATACTCAAATAATCTCAAACTTTTTCAACCTTCACGCAATACATGAGCGTGAGCCATGGATATAGCACTATGGGGGGAATAGAATATGATGATGGGGATTGT
>NW_021224429.1:0-892 GCF_002162155.2 Triticum dicoccoides
TGAAGTAAGAACATAACGATATTCACTGCATGCCTCAGCACTCATTGGACTGCACACATCAAAATGTGTTACTTCCAACAAGTTGCTATCTTGTTCCATCTTACTGAAACCGAGGCTTTTCAGTCATCTTGCCCATGTGGTATGATTTGCATATCTCAAGTGATTCAAAATCAAGTGAGTCCAAACGATCCATCTGCATGGAGTTTCTTCATGCGTATACACCAATAGACATGGTTCGCATGTCTCAAACTTTTCAAAAACGAGTGAGTCCAAAGATCCATCAACATGGAGCTTCTTCATGCGTTTTATACCATTATGACTTACATGGCAGTGCCACAAGTGAGTGGTACTATCATTACTATCTTATATCTTTTGGCATGAAAATGTGTATCACTACGATCGAGATTCAATAAACCATTCCTTTAGGTGCAAGACCATTGAAGGTTTTATTCAAATAAATAGAGTAACCATTATTCTCCTTAAATGAATAACCGTATTGTCAGGACCCCGACTCAATGCCACATCGATCTAGCATGTAACACCTCATATCACTTTGCGGCCTCACGCACGGTATTCCCACGGGTGTCGCCTTACCTTTGCCCGGGACCGTTTGCGCCTTTTGGCACACGTATATGACAGTGTCGCTAGCATCCATATGATAAGGAGCCCGGGCTGACATGGCTAGTCGTAAACCCAAAGTGGCACAGACTTACAGGGACAGGCATCCATGACCCAGCATCGAACGTGTCGGTCATCAGCGAGTGAATCCAGGCTGTAGCACTGGGCTAGCAGGACTCCGGTGAACCGGGCTGTAGCGGGCTAACAGGACTCTGGTATTCATCGCGTGACATTTCCCCGAAGGGACAGACACAGGAACGAAGAAGGACACATG
>NW_021224430.1:0-6110 GCF_002162155.2 Triticum dicoccoides
TCTCTCTCTCTCTCTCTCTCTCTCGTGATCTATATTACGGGCTTTGTTAATATAGATGGATCATATGATGTTTCTCCCCTCTATACTCTTGTTGTGATGAATTGAATCTTTACCTTTTGAAGTTTTGTCATGTCAGATTGAATGTTCAGATTTGAGAACACATGATGTATGTCTTGCGGTATGAATACTTGAGGTGACAATGGGGTATCATATTGATTCACTTGATATATGTTATGGCACTCAACTTGCGGATTCCCGCGATGATATTGGGGTAATCTATGCATAGGGGTGGATGCATGTTTTTATTATCTTTTCTCCGATATAAACTTTGGGTTCTCTTTGTAGTTCTTTGTGTGGATTGAGTATTATGAATATGAATATACTTTGGTGTTATTCTAGTACGAACTCTCGGATAGATCGAACGGAAAAAATAGCTTTGCGTTATTTTAGTACAAACTCTTGAATAGATCGAGTGGAAAGAATAGCTTTGTGGTGGTCTCGTACCCTACAAAAAATTTCTATCTTTTGTTCTCCGCTAATAGGAACTCGGGAGTGATTCTTTGTTGCACTTTGAGGGATAATTATATGATCCAACTATGTTAGCACTCTTGAGAGATTGCAGTAGCGAAAGTATGGACCCTAGGCCTCATTTTTAAGCATTGCAATACCGTTTTTGTGCCTGTTTACTATTTGCTACCTTGCTATTTTTATTTATTCAGATTAAAAAAAATATCTCTACCATCAATATTACACTTTTATCACCATCTCTTCGTCGAACTAGTGCACCTATACAATTTGCCATTATATTGGGTGTGTTGGGGACACAAGAGATTTCTTGTATTTGGCTGCAGGGTCATTTGAGAGAGACCATCTTCATCCTACACATCTCACGTATTGATAAATCTTAGGTCATCCACTTGAGGGAAAATTGCTAGTATCCTACAAAACTCTGCGCTTGGAGGCCCAACACGTGTCTACAAGAATAAAGTTGCGTAGTAGATATCAAGCTCTTTTCTGGCGCCGTTTCCGGGGAGGTGAGTGCTTGAAGGTATATCTTTAGATCTTGCAATTGAATCTTTTAGTTTCTTGTTTTATCACTAGTTTGGTTTATAAAAGAAAACTACAAAAAAATGGAATTGAGTTTGCATCATATTATTGATCATCTTTATAATATATTTCTTGAAAATGATGGTTCGGAAAATTGTGCTCAATTGTTAGAAGAAGAAGTCAATAAAATGTTTGGCACAAAATATTTGAATGATGAGCATGATTGCAATGTTGGTAGTATGAATTCTTTGAATATCCATGATGCTAATGATATGCAAAGCTACAAGCTTGGGGATGCTATGTTTGATGAAGATGATATTTTTTGTCCCCCAAGTTTTGATGTGCAAATTTGTTATGATGAAAGCATGCCTCCTATTTATGATGATTATATTGATGAAAGTGGATTTGGAAGAGTGTCAACTTTAGGAAGTAATGATCCCACTATTTTGGAGGGTGTTGAATCTTATTGTGATAATTATGAAAGTGGATTTGGAGAGGTCATGACTTTATTTAGTGATGAATCCACTATTTCGGAAGAGGTTCCAATTGATTATGAGAACAAAGTTGCTATTTATGATGATTATGGTGATGACATGTATGCTATAAAGAATAATGATAACCATGAAACTTGTCATCATGATTTTAATTTTCAATCACATGATAGTTATTTTGTTGAGTTTGCTCCCACTACTATTCATGAGAACAAATTTGCTTATGTGGAGAGTAATAAAAATTTTATGCTTATGCATCATGAAAAGAGTGCTTTATGTGATAGTTATATTGTTGAATCACTCATGATGCTACTGAAAATTATTATGAGAGGGGAGGATATGCTCATATATATTTCAATAATACCGAGTTTCCTCTCCATGTGTTGAAAATCTTGAAGTTTTTCTTGTTTTGCCTTCCTATGCTAGTTGATTCTTGTTCCCATAAGTTGTTTGCTCACAAAATCCCTATGCATAGGAAGTGGGCTAGGCTTAAATGTGATTGCCATGTGTTTTATGATGCTCTTGTTATGTTTCAATTCTTATCTTTTACGCGAGCATCATTGAAATCATCATCCCTAGCTAAATGGCATTAAAAAAGCGCTTGTTGGGAGACAACCCAACACTTTTACCTACTGTTTTTGTGTGTTCACATGATTAGTCTACTGTAGTAATCATGTTTTATTGCTTTTGTTTCAATAAAGTGCCAAGTAAGACCTTTGGGATGGCTTACGGTGTTAGTTGATTTGATCTTGCTGAAAAATAGAAACTTTTTCCCTTAGGCAAATAATTCTCATTTTTAACAGAAGCATGATAAAATACTGATTCTTTTTCAACAGATTAATAGACAAATTTTCCGGGCTTTCCTAATTTTTCAGAATTTTTGGAGTAGTATACGTATGGTTGGAGTACAGATTACTACAGACTGTTCTGTTTTTGACAGATTATGTTTTCAATGCATATTTGCTTGTTTTCTAGTTTCCATGACTTATATTGCTCAATATAAATTGTGTAAATGATATGCTACAATAGGAATTGTGTGAGAACAATTATGAATCTTATCTTTGAGAGTACCAAAAGTGAAATGGTTTGCTCTTTATCATACTAACCTATCTCACAAAGTTCCGTTAAGTTTTGAGTGATTGAAGTTTTCAAGTTTTGGGCGAGATGTCGATATGAGGAGAATAAGGAGTTACAAGACCCTAAGCTTGGGGATGCCCAAGGCACCCCAAGGTGATATTCAAGGAATATCCAAGCAACTAAGCTTGGGATGCCCCAGAAGGCATCCCCTCTTTCGTCTCCAACATTATCGGTAACCTCACTTGGAGCTATGTTTTCATTCATCACATGATATGTGTTTTACTTGGAGCCTCAATTTATTTTGTTAGGATTTTCTTGCTGTTATTTAGAATAATGTTTTGCATCTTTTATTTCAATAAAAGTGGAATGTATAGCCTTTACTATGCTTATTTTGCAAGTCTACATGTTGCTGTTTCAAAACAGAAAGTTTATCGATGTTGCAAAAAATCCCTAGAAAAGTCAGAATGTGATAAAATGTTGAAACTTTTCGAAAAATGAGGTTTGATAAATTTTCTACAGTGTGGTAAATTTCATAACTTTTGGAGTTAGGTAAGTATTGATACTCTTGCATTCTTTACAGACTATACTATTTTGGCAGATTATTGTTATGTTTGCATATGTTTTCTTGTTTAATGATTCTATTTGAGGATAGGAGTATTAAATATGCAGAGGCATTTAGTATGCAATGTTGAATAATAATTTTAGTGATTTGCTACAGTAGATAATGATAAGGTTTTTGCATTGGTTTATACTAACTTATCTCACGAGTTCTTGTTGAGTTTTGTGTGGATGAAGCTTTTGAGATATAGGAAAACTGTGATATGAGAAGAATTAAGGAGACACAAAAGCTCAAGCTTGGGGATGCCCAAGGCATCCCAAGATAATATTTCAAGAAGTCTCAAGCATATAAACTTGGGGATGCCACGGTAGGCATCCCACCTTTCTTCTCCAACAATTATCAGTTAGTATCAGTTGAGCCTAAGTTTTTGCTTCTTCACATGAGTTGTGCTATCCTTGGAATGTCATTTTATTTTGTTTTGCTTGGTGTTTTAATAAAGTACTTAGATCCGAAAGTTTTAAATAAAATATAATCCTCAAATAGTTGCCAAGGAGGCTAAGTAAGTGGCATTCACATCCCGTCAACGATGCTCTTTCCTTGTCATTTACTCTTGTGCTTCACTTATATCCTATGAGTAAATTGTTAAATAAATTGAATGTCATGAAGTTGAAATCATATCATGCCTAGTGGTAGCTTCACATTGGGTTTAGAAAGTGACATCTTTTGAGGCTTGACAATCACAATATTGGTCATACAAGCGATTCACGAATAATTAGTATAAGGAAGAGAACTTTCACATATAAATACACCATCATGGAAATCTTTTGTGATTGTGAGCCCCCATCAAAATATTATATGCCAAAATTGTTGATGTTGGACAAGGAAGACAACATAATGGTTTATGTTTGTTCATATTCACATAGAAGTTATATTGTCATAGATCCTTCAACATGTGGTGCTTGCCCCCATCTTTGCTAGCCAAAAATTCCGCACCAAGTAGAGATACTACTTGTGCATCCAAAAACTCTTAAACCCAAATCTTATTTTCAAGAGTCCACCATACCTACCTAAGGATTGAGCAAGATCCTTCAAGTAAGTTGTCATCGGTGCAAAAAGGCAATACAAATTGCTTTTAAAATTGTGAGATAATTTAGTGTAAGAGAAAATTGAGTGTTGCACGAACTTGTGATGGTGAAGAATAAAAGCGACAGGCTGCATAATAAAGGTTGCTATCACAGGGGGCAATGTAACGCGACTTTCTTTTGCACTAAGGGATTGAGCATACAAACAAATAAGCGCATGGAAACCTCTGCTTCCCTCTGCGAAGGGCCTATCTTTTACTTTTATGTATTTACTTTTATGCAAGAGTCAAAGTTCTTCTCTCTATTCCTTTTTATTTTTCTCTTTTGGCAAGCATAATGTGGTGAGGAAAGTTCTAGACACATATATCTAGTTGGATATGGGTAGCATGAGTTATTATTGTTGACATCACCCTTGAGGTGAATACGTTGGGAGGCAAAATTATAAGCCCCTATCTTTTTATGTGTCCGGTTGAAATGTTTTGCTCATGTGTACAAGGTGAGTGCTAGCAATCATAGAAGACTATATGATGGTTGAGTATGTGGAGCTCTTACTTAAACTCTGTTGAATAAGTTAATTGCAATTGCTTGGTGACTGAGAACATAGGTTGTTGGGTTTCAAGAGAATTCATTGTTTGAACCTTAACATGTGAATGGGTTGCCACAATAACATGAAAAGTTTTATAAGAAAGAATTGATGTTATGATGCTAGGAAAAGTGATTGAAATTATCATTGATCAAACTTGTGCACTTTGCTAGCATTCACACTTCATAAATTATTTCTTTTATCGTTTACCTACTCGAGGACGAGTAGGAATTAAGCTTGGGGATGCTGATACGTCTCCAACGTATCTATAATTTATGAAGTATTCATGCCAATATATTATCATTCTTGGATGTTTTACAATCATTTTATAGCAACTTTATATCATTTTTGGGACTAACCTATTGACCCAGTGCCCAGTGCCAGTTGCTGTTTTTTTGCTTGTTTTTTACATCATAGAAAATCAATATCAAACAGGGTCCAAACACCGCGAAACTTTTTCTGGATTTTTTATGGATCATAAGACTCCCGATGGGCCAGAGCAGCACCTGGGTTGTGCCCACCTCGATGGCCTCCCATACCTCTTCTTTGCACTATAAATTCCCAAATATTCTGAAACCCCTCGGGGTTAACCTAGATCAGAAGTTCCGCCACCACAAGGCTCTATAGCCACCTAAAACCAATTTAGACCCGTTATGGCACCCTGGTGGAGGGGGGAATCATCTCCGGTGGCCATCTTCATCATCCCGGCGGCCACCATGACGAGGAGGGAGTAGTCCACCCTCGGGGCTGAGGGTTTGTACCAGTAACTATGCGTTTAATCTCTCTCTCTCTCTCGTGATCTATATCACGGGCTTTGTTAATATAGATGGATCATACGATGTTTATCCCCTCTGTACTATAGTTGTGATGAATTGAATCTTTACCCTTTGAAGTTTTGTCATGTCGGATTGAATGTTCAGAGTTGAGAACACATGATGTATGTCTTGCAGTATGAATACTTGAGGTGACAATGGGGTATCATATTGATTCACTTGATATACGTTATGGCACTCAACTTGCGAATTCCTGCGGTGACATTGGGGTAATCTATGCATAGGGGTTTATGCACATTTTTATTATCTTTTCTCCGATAGAAACTTTGGGGTCTCTTTGTAGTTCTTTGTGTGGATTGAGTATTATGAATATGAATATGCTTTGGTGTTATTGTAGTACGAACTCTACTATAGATCGAACGAAAAAAATAGCTTTGCGTTATTTTAGTACGAACTCTTGAATAGATCGAGTGGAAAGAATAGCTTTGAGGTGGTCTC
>NW_021224431.1:0-398 GCF_002162155.2 Triticum dicoccoides
GTTTATTCACCCGAGTTTTCTTGCTGGTTCTAGCCTTGGCTCTGAAAAGGAAAAGATGCAAGGATGAAAACAGCATGCAAATACAAAGCGTCAACAGATTTAGTTAAAACTTACCCATCAACGGTCTTAAGAGGAGGGAGTTGTGTTGCTGTTGACTCACCAGAGGATGAAGGAGGTGTCACCTGATAATTCGAATCGTACGGATTAAGAGGTTGTCGGTAATAGCCAGCGTTGGGATAAGAAGTGCCAGAAGTGGGTGAGACCTCAGTTCGTCGTTTCCAGACCGGGGTATTCGGTAAACCGGTCGAAGTGACCGTTTGACCGTTGTGCCTGGTTGTGCGGCGAGCCTCGTGCTGCTGCTTCTTCAAAATAAATGTTGGATCCAAGTGAGCAAGAGG
>NW_021224432.1:0-1389 GCF_002162155.2 Triticum dicoccoides
GGAACGAAGAAGGACACATGCCAGCCAGCCTAAGTGTTCCAGAGCAGTAGCAAGCTACCATGGCTCAGCGGTAACACTAGGAGACATTTCCCGGTAAGAGAGGCTACTAAAGATAAACAACTAGATAGTCAGATCCCACACATACCAAGCATTTCAATCATACACACAATATGCTCGATATGTGCAAATACAACGAAGCATCACAACATGACTCTACGACACAAGTACTTTATTTAAGGCTCAGGGAGCCATACATAACATACACAAAGGTACGGGTCTCACGACCCAACATTCAAGTCATACAGTCATACAAACCAGCAGCGGAAGTAACTTGTCTGAGTACAGACAACTAGTAAAATAAAAGAGGCTTGGAAAGCCTAGCTATACTACGTGGTCCTTCACAAGCTCAGGATCACCACCTGGGCCTTTAGCCTACTCGTTGATGTCAATGTCTACATAGAACCCATCAGAAGGGGTTGCAGCGTCTTCTGTAAAAAAGTAAATTATAGCAACATGAGTACAAAGGTACTCATCAAGACTTACATCAGATCCTACATACATGCATATTCTCAAGAAGGGTTGGTGGAGTTATTGCAGCAAGCCAGCTTTGACTCTTGGCTAGACTATCCTACGATACTTCAACTTGAAATGGTTTTGCGCACACGAGTCCACTACTCACCACTTCAATACACTACCGAGGATCCACCTCCGTCTTCCTACGGAAGAGCCATCCTCGGCACTCACACTTATCTTGAGGCTTTTAGCAGTTTCCATTTACTTGTCTATGAACTGTATAGGCAACCAAGTAGTCCTTTACCGCGGACGTGGCTATTCGAATAGATTATGATAACCCTGCAAGGATGTACTTCTTCATACACGCTCTCACCACTTACCGTCGCTTACACGACATGTACTCGGCAACCTTCAAGCGGAAGCCCAACGTGGGTGTCGGCCACGACCTACCTAATCACCTAAGCCTCCAGTCCAGGTTTATCGCCTATCCAGGTTCCATCCGCAGGGAGTCCGGCCGAGGTTTCCCATACGGCCCCGAACGATGTGAACAGGGTTCCCGAGATACCTAACGGGTATTCGGTACACCCGGCCACGTACCT
Source organism: Triticum dicoccoides (assembly GCF_002162155.2). Taxonomy (NCBI): domain Eukaryota; kingdom Viridiplantae; phylum Streptophyta; class Magnoliopsida; order Poales; family Poaceae; genus Triticum; species Triticum dicoccoides. The sequence goes on from NW_021224432.1 coordinate 1,113, forward strand.
ACCGCATCACAACCCACCCCTACGGTCAGCGCTGTCCACGGCCTCCAGTAGGCTACAAACACCAGAAACTACTTGCAACTCCTGGACGGAGAACTAGGGTGAATAAGAAGCCGAGAGGGTCCATTGGTTTCGGGCCCAATGCATGGTAGTAGCTGATTCTTAAATCACACATACAGATCTCAGTGCTTAAGGTCGGCTTCAATGAAACAACCCACCATGTACTCCTACATGGCCTCTCATCGATACCTTTACCAAATCGTGTTCACCACACCACTCT
>NW_021224433.1:0-638 GCF_002162155.2 Triticum dicoccoides
GCGAAAAATCGACTATGACGACGAGTGTCTCCAAGTCCGCCGCGGGTGAGCAGTCACGTGCGTGTGCATGGGTGCATTGACGAACGAGGAGGACTAGGACGGCAGCGCCTTAAGACAGCGTTGGCGTCGGTGGCAAATCTATCTTTTATGTTCTTTTATTTTAAGTTTAAATGTGCGACAATGTCTTATGTGAAGTTGTGGACTATTTAAAGTTTATTGCAAGTTTTTAATTGAGTTTGTTGTAAGTTTTTTTAATGTGCGACCTACTTTTTTTTCCAAAAAAAGAATCAAGTCCAAGCCAGACAAGTTTGAGATGTGACGGCGCACCAACAAGAGGACATCCAAAACCGGAGATGACCTTCCATTTTTCCAACGGTCCGTTTGCTCCTGTGGGTTGGAGTTGGCCTTAATGATCGTCTACCATAAGTTTCAACTAATAAAAAAATTAAAATAAGGTGACCATAACGGTACATGCATGGCCCTCCTGTTATATATGTCACGGGGGACACATCCAACAATATATATATCCATCTTCTACAATCAATATATCTCCATCTTATAAACGGTCAGCAATTGGAGGCTGTCTATCTATCTATATCTGGGAACAACTCTCTGATATCGGCTGCAACTCTAAGATG
>NW_021224434.1:0-940 GCF_002162155.2 Triticum dicoccoides
GTTTCTTGATTATTGAATCTAACCTTCTATTTAACTGACCGGACACATGCCATCAACAGATTTACAAACTCTACATGAAAGCCCAAGCATGTCATCATTCTCCTCAAAATATTCCATTCCACCCTATCATAGGCCTTGTGCATATCCAGTTTAACCGTGCAATAGCCCCACTTGCCTTTCTTCTTATTTTTTATTGTATGAATGCTCTCATAAGCCAACAAAATGTTATCTGTAATGAGTCGACCCGGTACAAAGACACTCTATATCGGAGAGATGATATCATCTAGAATAGATTTTAATCAAAGAGCTATCATTTTGGAGATTACCTTATATAAGACGTTACACAGGCTAATGGGCCTGTACTGTGTAATGAGCTCCGGAGATTCTACCTTCGGTGTAAGAACAATTGCCGTGCCATTCCAGCCCTCCGCAATTACCTTCTGATTTATTGCTTCAAGAACAAACTCCGGCCACAATCTTTTACAACGCACACGGGAGGGGTTTTATGTTGGGACCTCCAGTCCCTCGCCTCGCTCCGCCTGGCTCTCCCTGTCGCCGTCGCGCAATCTCACCAGAGAAGAAAGCGAAGAAGGAAGAAGAACACGATGACACGGTGGTTTTTCCTGGCGCCCCAACGCCAACTCCACGAGCTCGTACTCGTAAAACCCCCCGCCCCGTTACAACGATCAGCCGCCGCGGCTTTATACCCGGAGCCAGCGACTGGGCACGCACCCACGCTCCCTCCCCCTCGCGCCCGTGATCCGCTCGCCACGCTCGTGCCCACGACGTGCTCCGACGCGCACGGGTCACGACGGGCCACCAGCTGATCGCACGCGACCATCCCGCGCAGCTCGCCAACGGACTGCGGTCACCCGCACACACACTGCGCCCGTCCGCACGGACATGCCCGTGCTGGACCTACGCGCACGCACACACTACT
>NW_021224435.1:0-4875 GCF_002162155.2 Triticum dicoccoides
TTAACATGAGATATACGTTCTCAGCAACCAAAGCACCAAAAACTACCAATTTATATATCGTCGCCAATTCCGTAGAATTTCTTCACGAGTCACAAGTTATTCTACAAATAAATAAGCCTTTTTTTTGCAAGACAACAAATAAATAGGCTCACCATCAAATGAGTGCATTGTGTCCATGCTTCAGCCGTTGAAAACCAGCATCTTTCACCCATACACCTACTCTGAGAAAAACAATACAGAAAAAGGATGTGTTGTGAATTTGAGACATTAGGAAGACAACGCTTAGTACCGAGGATAGGCCCGGTACCACCGACCGATCGGAGCTACTTCGAGGACGAATTAGCTGTGGCCCGTCCAGCATCTATGTGTGTTTTCTCCATTTACTAATTTCTATGCATCAAGAGCACATAATTAAGCCCAGTCCTTCAACACACACCACCAAAGCACCTAATCCCCTTTAAGCTCGATTCAGTGTGGGAGATTCACGTGATGCCAATGATGGAGCGCTAGTTATGTGTCACAAGGAGCAGCCGAGCGGCAGCGGCATAGCAAGCAGCGCAACCGTGGCCACCTGCTAGCCGAAATGATCCATCGTACAGCAGAGGGGTCACCGCCTTGCGCTGCGTGCACCATCTATATATATATTTGCTGATCTAGTTAAAAAACATTGTTGAGCACTGAAATAAGCTAGCATGATTCATTGTAATTCTGAAAACAAAAGTGTACTCATTTTCCGTGCAATTATTTTTGTGTAGCTCCGCCACTGCCCAGTGCAACAAGGTTATTTGGGTTATACGAGGTGATATGTAAGTCGACTGACAAAAGTTGATATTTATACGTGAGTTAGGGCAAAGTAGCATCCATATTCTTTTTTGAAAAACTAGCAAAGTGGCACGATCTTCGCGCAGGCTAGTATTTAATATAGTTAGATTCAAATTAGTTCATATTTGCAAGTTCTTTGGGTTGGTCGTGGAGTGGTGATTTTAAAGATATAACCCCTTTAATGTTTTGGGGAAATTTTTGGAGGCTATGGTGTTGCTGATTTTTTAGTTCTAGGTGCTCTTAACCACTTGGTTACCTAATGCGGCTGCACTGATTTGTGCATGGTGTGCGGCTGGCTTGACAATACTGTTGAGGCGTATTAAAGTTTATTATTTTTAGTATTTAGTGTTTTCCCAAGAAGTATATGTTAGCATTGATTTATTTTTTATACAAATTGTATCACCAAAAATTAGATAATTTACACTAAATGTACGTATATGCGTAGGTGTTTTTTCTTGGATGATGTACACCAAACGTTACATATTCCCTTGAAGTATATTGTTTTTCTTAGATGATCTACACTAATAGTTGGCGGATGCACACAACGTTCAGGCATCTCTCACACTTCACACAGACGCTGGTCTTGCCCGATCCCTTTTGCCCCATTTCTCCTTTCCTTACTTTCTCTGTTGACTCCCGGGTTGCTGCCGTCGGCTGATGTGCCACTACTCACAGCGCATAGACACCATCCTTTTATCCATGGACTCCCAGATGGATGCCACCGGCTAAAGTCTAGCTACGCAAAGAGCAATGTTGGTGTTGTTGCTGATTCGTTGTGCATGGATCTCATCTACCGTGGCTAGCTTGGATCCAGACTGAGTTCATCCTCAAGAAGCAGATCTGGAATTGATCCCCTGAACATGGGTTTTTCTCCCCACAAAAAGAGACTGTGATTTGATAGTTTTTCTTCATAGCTAGACAGCGGCGAAGAGACCTTGGATCCCGAAGCAATAGCGGCAGTGCTAGTGCAGAGACTCATTGCCATGACCGCTACATGAGTTCGAGGATACTGGGGATAGCAGTTGCTTGTTTTTATTTTCTGAAGGGCGGCGGCTATGATCTTCATTCTAGGATTGAGCCTCGCGTATTTTCTTGGATAGCTTTTGTTTTTTCCTTATAAAGGAAGGTTTTCACGTAATCTTTTTTAACGATATGTAATCTTTATTTTAGGATTGAACAGCACAGCTGCAGTTTTTTTTTCTTTTTGAGATTGAGCCATCTTAGATCTAGCCTATTAGTTAAGTCTTCCAAGTTACGGGTCCACCAAAGTAACGACCCGATATTTCTAATTATTGTGGTACATGAGCCTATTTTATTTTGCTTCGGACGAAACATTATGTAATTTGGTTTTTTTCCTCCATCTATTTCTAAATATTTTTTTGAGAGGTCCCTCTATTTCTTAATGGACGTGTCTAATGATGGATGTGTATGTGAATTTTTTTTCCTCCCACTATTTCTTTTTTCTTTTTTGAGGATCCTCCCTTTATTTTTGTTTGAGAATCTCCCTCTATTCCTTTTTTCTAACACCAGTATAGACCCAAGTGCTCATACATACGCGCATACAATCACCCCTATGAACTTACACACACACCCTACCCCTATGAGCACCTGTGAGAGACCGAGCCGACATGTCATCTTGAAATTTACGAAGTCACTGTAGGCACCTCGTCGTCGACGGGAACGTCGTCTCCTCCCACTGAAAGCGCATCGCCGGAAAATTCTGAAATAAAACCAGGAATAAGGCGAGCACCAGGACATGAACCCTGATGGGCTGGGGATACCACTCTCTCTCTAACCATCGAACCACACGTGGGTTCGCATCACCCTCTATTTCTTAATAGACGTGCCAATCATGGCTCTTTACATGTCCTTTATTCCAAAAAGTAGATAGGATTGAACAACACGTACATGATGGATGTGCACCGTTACTTTTGTTCCAAAATATTAGGCAGGATTGAGCCACACGTACATGCTAACGATAGCTACAGTTTTTTCTAAGTTTTTTCTCGATTAGATGGAACGGTCATAGATCTGATTCATTAATTATATCTTTTAAGTTGTGGGTTCACCAAATTTTCGATCGGATGTTTCTAATTATTGTGATAATCTCTAGTTTATTTATCATTTTTTTACCTTTGGCGTAAGTCCTTTTTTTCTTAAATGTTCAGTGCACGTCTTTTTTTTACTTAGGTGGGTGCACTCCTTTTTTGCTACATGCACACGTCATTTTAAAAGAAAATGAAATGCACATGTACTTTTTTCGTTGAACTGAATGTGCACGTACTTTATAGGCTAAGACTTGTGTTTTTCAGGAATATCCGGCGCCAATGCATGTGTGAATATAGGAAGGAATTAGCCCATTACCACCGCATCTCTTTTTTAGGACGCGAATGCATGCATGCATATATAGAGGAATCATCCCACATCACATTACCATTATTTTTCTAGAAAGGCCAACGCCATTTTTTTCGGCACACTAATGCATGCTGGCCCATATGAAGGAATCAGGCAACATCACGTTACCTTTATTTTCTTAGGAAAGCCTATGTCAGTTTTTTTAAATAAAACCTTTTTTCCTTATAATGGCAATGGTGGGTAATTTTTTGACTTAAGACAGATCTAATGGCTGTAAATGTTTAATATCTTAAATAAATAGTTGGATGTTTTTAATTTTTATGGGATTTTCTAGCCCACTTATCTTTTTTGTGGTGAGCCTGTCAATCACTTTTTATATATAATAGAATAGAATCACCCCTTGCTGTGTGTGTGTGGGGCTACATGAATAACTAGAACGATACGAGGAGGCGGCCTGCTTGTGCGTCGGTTTCCTTATCCGGTTCGTCCAGTGTATGAGATCGTCGATGATTCACGTAAGGATGAACATGTTGTGGTGGATCTGCTGCCTGAAGGTCATAGCGTTTCTGGAGTCCCAATTCTTCGACAGGGTGATGAGGATAATGGAGTGCCAGATTAGCGCATCCACCTGGCTCGGGAGTTAGTGGTCCAAAGGTCGTCGATGGAGCTGTATTATAATGTTTGGACTTATTACCATAACAAGAATATGGGAGTTGTGTGAAAAAACAGCCAGGTGAATTCTGTTGAGTTTGGTCACTTCAATGTAAATCGTAGAACATAAAGCTAAACGAGTGCTCAAAAAATGGCTTTTGCGCATTTATTTGGAAAAATAAAGCGTAAGTTGTTTGATTAAGTAGATCACCCAAAGGCCGACTTACACGATAACTATACTTTTGAAAGCCTTTGCCTGCTTGTGCATTTCCTTCATGCAGCATGCTGTTTGGATTCATTTTTTGATTCCCATTTTGTCTTCCTTTGCAATTTTTCTAAAACTGATAATGTTTGGTCGCTAAAGGTGAGGACTGTGAAGGGAGTACCAAACTGCTGATTTGCGTACGGCACTACACGTGTGGTTTTCATACGACAGTGCAGACCGAACCAAACATGCATAGGATTAAACTACAGATTGCTATTGAATTATGTATTCGTACTATGACCACATAATAAGTATCGTCGGTGCAGTACATGCCACTAATGTTCCGCTGAGCGCAACTTGGCAAGATATCAAGGTGGTTATTTCCTATGCTGGTGAGAATGGATTCTTTGAGTCATTTTCCTTAGACGGACTCCAAATCTATGATTTGTACTACTGGTCCAGTTTTTATGAAGCCCTCTCTTCCTTTCGCTCTACTAATATCCCATAAAGAGTTAAATATTTCACATCCACAGTTTGCACAGCTTACAATAGAATGCCACACTCACTTGTGTGTACGTTCTGTCCATATTCGCAAGTCATTTCAGCACATATCTCCTATACTATGAAACCACCAATGGGGTGTGTTATAGTCATGCTTCCGCAAGTTCTCCTCACGGTAATATTAGCAAAAGCAATGGAAGAGAGAAAAAAACAGGTTAGCTTGAGAGTAGGAGACATCAGGAAGGGTGAATTACATAAGGGTGAATTACATCAGGAAGAGAGAAAAAAACATATTTCTCAATTTTGTAACCTTAAGTTTGCCTGATTACATAAGGTGAATT
>NW_021224436.1:0-1941 GCF_002162155.2 Triticum dicoccoides
GGAATTCAGCTCCCCCACAATGTCCTCCGTCCAGGAGTGCATCCACAATCCATCCATGACTGTTCCGCGATTAGCGGTGCAGGTCCTGATAGTAGCTTTTGTTATCGGCGGAATTTCCCCAATCGTAACTCCATTAACGCAACGATCCTTCCAGAAAAGGGTCTTGAGGCCGTTCCCCACCTTCCACTTCACCAGGCTCCCAAAAACATCCTCCACTAACTTGTCCGACTTGAAGTTCAAGGCTTGCCAGGGCCTGAGAGCATCCGTTTTTTCAACCACTCCCATCTTAACCGAAGGGCAATTCCTTGTTTGAAAAGGTCCATCACACCAAGACCGCCAAGTTTTTTAGGGCGACAGACTTTCCTCCATGAGACCAGGCACTTCCCACCGTGGATCTCTTCTGTTCCTGCCCAGAAGAAGGCCCTGCAACCTTTATCCACCCTCTCCAGAGCCCATTTAGGAGCCTCGGCCACAAGCAGATTATGAGTTGGCCTTCCTCACATCACTTGGTTCACTAGAATTAATCTGCCAGGCCTCGTAACCATCCCCCTCTGCCAACAGGCAAAATTTTCAGAGTTGTGTCTACAATATGCTGCCACTCCGATCTTGTGAGGATTTTAATACTAAGCTGCAATCCAAGATATTTGCACGGAAAGTGATCAATCCTCCATGGCAAAGCTTCCCTAACCAGCTCCACATCTCCCTCCTCCGGCCTGATCAGGATAGCCGAGGATTTCGCAAAGTTAACTTTCAGTCCCGCAGCCTTGCCAAACATGTCGAACATATCCCTCACCAGAATCAAATCTGTCCGGATCGGCGTAATGAACAATACCACATCATCCGCATACAAAGAAAGCCGTTGCATGGGGCTGCACCCATTCATCGTGCTCAACACCTGACTGTCATGTGCCTTGATCACCATCGCCGTGAGAACATCCATAGCAATGACAAAGAGCATCGGTGATATTGGGTTACCTTGCGGGAGGCCTCTTGCATGCATGAACTTCTCTCCTGCACAACCATTCACTATAACCCTTGAGCTATTCGATCTTAGTAATGTAGCAATCCACTCCATCCATCTCTCCGAGAACCCTTTAGCACATAGCACCTCAAACAGGGAGGGCCACGACAGGGAGTCAAACGCCCGAGATATGTCTAGCTTGACAAGCACTCCCTTGGCCTTCCTCCGATGCAGCTTTCTAGCCATCTGTCGGACCAACAGGAAATTATTGTGAATATTCCGACCTTTAATGAATGCAGATTGATTGATATGGACCAGCTCTCCCGTCCTAGGTCTCAATCTGGACGCCAAAAGTTTTGCAGCCAACTTCGGGATACTATGGATCAAGCTAATGGGCCTGAAGTCCCTAATCTGGCAGGCCTCAGCAGATTGAGGGATCAGCGTGATGAGTGCCTGGTTCAACCTCCCAAAACCTCGCCCATTATCAAGAACAGTTTGTTGAGTGCCACAGTTACATCCCTTTTCACAATGCTCCACGCTTTTTGGAAGAATATGCCAATGAATCCATCCGGTCTAGGCGCCCTATCCGCGGGCATGTCCTTTATAGCCTTCCAAATCTCCTCCTCTCCGAAGGGCATATCCAACTCCGAAAGATCCACTGCCTCCACCCCCAAGAATTCCAGATCCAAGGTATGTTCACGAGCCACATCTTTCCCAAGCAGATCCTTATAAGCATTGAAGAACGCCTCCTCCTTTGCAAGCTGGTCGGCAATAATCTGACCATTAACCGTGATCGCGAGTATGAAATTCTTAGCCTTTCACCCATTGGCCACCAAGTGGAATAACTGAGTGTTAGCATCGCCAGCTTGTAGCCATCGGATCCGAGATTGTTGGCGAGCAATCGTTCTTTCTAGCGAGGCCAAACCAAGGATCGACTTCTTTAGAGTGCATCTAAGCCAAAGCTCTTTGATAGATAACCA
>NW_021224437.1:0-3080 GCF_002162155.2 Triticum dicoccoides
GCAACCTGAAGCTCTGATGCCAATTGTTAGCCCAACTGAAGGATCGGACAAAGGCGAGGAAGAGCTAAACTACAGAGAGTAGCGGTTGTGTGTTAGTACTACTTGTGCTCATGCACACTAGCAAAGCACACACATACACTGATGGAGCTACTCGTACTACTGCTACTTGGCTTGTAGACAGCCGGTTGAGCTCACACACAAGCACTAGTAGAGGAGGCTTGATTGATATTGAAGTGGAATGACCTGATTACAACCGGCCGGGGTACATCTCCTTTTATAGGTGTTTTGAACCGACCTAAACTAGAAAATATCAACTGATACATGTACCTGCACACATCTAGCTGTCCCTAGACCTAGAGACTACTACACAACTGTTGCTGGTACAACGTACTAGACCAAAAGCTAGTACTCCCTCCGTTCGAAAATACTTGTCATCAAAATGGACAAAAAGGGATGTATCTAGAACTAAAATACATCTAGATACATCCTCTTTTATTCATTTCGATGACAAGTATTTCCGGACGGAGGGAGTACTACACAAGCAAGTCACGGCTGCTCCTTGCTTAGTTACTAAGCTACGGCAGCTGCAGTCATTTTCCATTTTCACTGCTGCCGACATGCATCTACCTAGTTAATAACTACCGCCGCTAGCTTGCTTCTTTGTTCCTTCACTGGATTGGAGTGGAATGCATTACATCGATGGAGTAGTGCTCCTTTTATAGGGGATTACAAACCGACTACAGAATGCATGTGCTGACGTCTAGTGCCTAAATGACATCATGACTTACGTTGTAAGCTTAGCTACTAAGACTAGCCATAGTGGGCAGTAACATAGAGTACTAACATCCATATGTTACTAGTCTATGTTACTATCTTCATAGTGGGTACTTCCTCCGTCCGGGTTTATTAGGCCTCTCAGCATCACAAGCATGTCCCTTTTTATAGGGCCTCGTTTTGGAAAAAGTGCGTGCATGCAACCATTTCATTGGTTGCATTGAAAGTCATTGTTGTTGGTGCCATGGCTGGGAAATTAACACACTTCATGCGTGTTTTTTCATTGGCTGCATGCATGGGAGAGAGTGTATTGGGAGTGAAATGGAAGAATTAATGTGCGCAAATTACTATATGTCTTGGTCTAAGAGAAGTTGTCTTTAGGCCTAATAAACCCAGATGGAGGGAGTAGTAACATAGAGGTAGTAACTTGAAGGCTTTCATTTATTGTTTTGTGGGATCTATACTAGTACTTCAACTTTGTGGTCTATATGTGGCATGTATCAATATGAATTTTGTTTGTTAGTACCCATAGATAAATACAAGAACACAAATTCTAACGGATTCATAATAAATAATAAAGTGCCAATATAATAGTTAAAATATATAAAACATATTTAGCAATACATGGATCAAGTCTTGAATATAATCTATCGTCGCCCAAACTTTTTCCATATATGCTCAATCAAGTCATTTTTTAGAGTCTTATGCTTGGGACGATCATGAATTCTAGCATCTCTTTCAAGTACTTCGGCAAATATTGGCATGTCACCGTGCATAAATACCGATGGGAAAACAATTGACGAGCCTACTTCCTCATTCAAATCAAGCATATTCCACGCCTCTTATTTTTCATCCTCGACTATCATGTTGTGTAGAATGATGCAGGCCAGCATAATATGATGGAGATCGCCCCGGTCATATAAACGTGTCGGGCGCCGTAAAATACACCATCGCGCTTGGAGCACACCAAATGCACGTTCCACATCCTTCCTTGTACCTTCTTGATGTTTAGCAAACAGCCTCTGTTTTTCTGTTTGAGCCATCGTTATTGACTTCAAAAATGCCGCCAACTCTGGGTATATTCCATCTACAAGGTAATAACCAAGTTGATATTCCTTCTCGTTGACATTATAGTTCACTTGAGGAGCTTGCCCTTTCAGTTGCTCAAGGAACAACGTCGACTGATTAAGCACATTGATGTCGTTGTTGGATCCAGCAACACCAAAAAATGCATGCCATATCCAAAGATCCTGAGAAGCAACCGCCTCTAGAATAAGAGTAGGATTGTCCCTTCCACTCCATGGGACATTTGTCCCAACGCCAGTGCATACAGTCGAGGCTTCCTAACATGAAAGGAAACCCACGACTCTCTCCAATATCAAATAAGCGCTGCACATCATTGACATTGGGTTTACGCATATACTCATCACCAAATATATGAATCACGCCTTTGACGAACAGCTTTAAGCACTTAATTGATGTGCAGTCGGCAATCTTAAGGTACTCATCGAGAGCGTCCGCCGGAGTACCATATGCCAATTGGCGAATAGCTGATGTGCATTTCTGCAACGGAGATAGTCCATCACGGTCAAGAGCATCTTTCCTTTGTGTGTACTCTGGAGACCACTCTCCTAGTGCATGTATGATACGTTCGAAAAGGAGCCTTCTCATCCGGAATCTTCTACGAAATACCTTCTTCTTGTAGATAGGATTATCACAGAAATAGTCGCGTACCAATTGCTCAGCAGCTGCTTCACGTGGCCTGTTCACGTAAATCCTTGGACCACTTCTGCTTGATCTTCCTTGAGCATCGAGGCTTTCCTTCACTTCTATTGCGATCTCCTTGGCGAACGAGTCTAACATGTCCATCTGGACAAGGTAGTGATCTAGTGTGTAGAGGGAGGAAGGATCGATGATACTTGCTTCAGCTTCATCATCGAAACCATCAGTTGGTTCACTGGTATCCATATTTTGGTGTCCTTGTACAAGATGCTGCATTGGCGGAGGTCGAAAATTATAATTATGCATTGGAGGCAATTGTCCAAAACTTAGCAAGCCCTCAGGTGCAGGTGTACATAGGCCTCCTGTTACAAATATCAGAAGTCATGAGCATAGTACAGTAGCAATGGAATTTTGTACAACACCTCATCTCTCTAACAAAAGTATTATAAATATTAAATTATCAAGCGCACTGGACAAATTCACGAGGTATGCAATTGTATTTGGTCAGAAACATACTTAAAACAAGATTTTCTTTAGGCTACTGTAAGAGATAGACTTAACACAGGACACATCTATTTTGATGA
>NW_021224438.1:0-2324 GCF_002162155.2 Triticum dicoccoides
TACCCTACCTGCTGTAGGGACAAGTGGTAGTACGAAACAAGTATGGGGGTTTACTGGAACAAGACTCGATCTATGGTCGACTCAGGAGGTTTAAGTATTCCCTGCATGATTGGCATAACGAATATATTTCATCCGATAGATAGAATCACCACTCATCATACCCCATCATGCCATGCCGGACACACTCGTCTCGACGAGGAACTAGGGACAAGCTCAGGTCTACCCAAGACAGAGACTTTCCCGGCTTCCTTCCGGCAGGCACGAAAGCATTCGAGGATGATTGCTGTCACAAGTATGACCATTTCCAAAAGCAAGGAAATCTCCAACATGCATTCATGCAAGTGATCATATCACCACATAAAATAACGATTTCTTCGTATTACGGTGGTGTCATAATCGTGTTAAACAACACAAAAAAAAATTATGCTGGGGTTCAGAATGCTTGCCTTCAAGAATATGCAAGTGGGGGTGCATTTTTGAAAGATGCCTTCTTCTTCAAAAACCTATTTTTGAAATTATTCAAATCAACACATAGTTTCAAACCCGTGTAAAAAAGTTGTCTGAATGTTTTTCAAATAAACCCTAAAATAAACTAGACAATATTTGAGAGATGTAGGAAAAAGAATCAGCTCATTTGGAGTTATATTTAAAAAGTTATAGCCAGTCAAAGTTTAGTCAACTTTCTGTTTTTAAAATAAAACCGAAAAAAAGAAAAACGTTTCGAAAAGAGTACACGTCGAAGACGTACTTTGAGAATACGCCTCCACTTAAAACACGTGGTGGCGGGGCTGGGTCACTGACAGTGGGTCCAGCGGGCCCACTGGTCAGGTTTGACTAGTCGTCTCTCCCTCCTCTTCCTCTGCCCGAGCGGAGGCGGGACTCCAGCGATGCTCGCCGGCGAACGGCGGCACCGTTCGAGAAACCGAGGCCATCCGCGGGCTCAGGGGGTCGAGGCGGTCCCTTCGGTGATCGCTATGGTCCCTGGGGTGGATGTAGTCGCTGGCGGCGAGCTCCGCAGCGGATGGTGGCCGCCGGGCAGGGTGGGGTTCTTGCCTCTGGCGGCTCCTGATCAAAATCGAGCACGGGGATGGATTCAAGAGATGAAGGGAGAGCTTCTGGTGAAGAGAGTGGAGAGGGGGAGGCCCTGGTGGCGCCGGAATGATCGAAACAGTGGCGGCGGCTGTGGTTGCCGGAGAAGAAGAAGACGACCTTCTCTGGTCTTTCTACTGCTACGGGAGGATCAGTGAGGGAGTGAGAGAGGGGGTATGAGTTTGCTTGAGGACTTGGACGAGCTCGGGGGTCCTTAAATAGGCGATCGGGGTCGGTTCCGACGGTGGCCGTGGATAAGATCACCGACGACCGCCATTCTGTAGCAGCAGGGGGACGTGGCGGCGACGAGTGCTTGCGGACAAGCTTGCGGATGAGCTTGAGCTGTTCCAGGGGGCAGCTGGTGAGCGCTAGTGGCTCAGGCGGTGCGTCAAGGGCAGGGGCTGTCGGGGCGGCGGTGGCGGCTTGCGTCGGTGGCGCTGTAGGGCGCCAGGAGAGGGCCAGGGAGGCTCTGCAGCGAGGAAGGAGTCGGGGCGCTGGCTGCGAGTGGGGAGGGGCCAGAACGGGCGCGGGGGAGGCGGCAGCGGGACGCGGCGACCTGTGCGCACGCACGTGCAAAACGCGCGCTCTGGCCGCGCCCAGAGCGTGCACGCCAACTGTTCGGCGAAATGCCAGTGGGTGCTAGGGGGTTTGGATGAGGCCGGGGACTAACAGGCCTAGGTTAGGGTAGCCTAGGGTCTTAGTGGACATGGTGGTTTGGCAAAGTAAGCAGGTCCATTGTACAAACCAGAAACTATGCCAAAACTGATCATGCCCATAAGGTGTTTGACAAAATGCCAAGGGCACTTAGGCATTTCTTGGGGTGGTCAAACTCTCCAGACTAGTGTCTCTTTAGGTGTAGGTGATGGTGGCAAGGTCATTTGGGCAAAACCAGAAACTTGCTAGTGCAAGTTTTGCAAAACTTCAGTTCTGGACAGAAAGAAAAGGGCATAATATCATGTACCAAAAAGGCTCCAATGAGTCCAACCTCGTGGACCTAAGGGTTTGGTAAGGTGTACTACAAGCAGGAGAAAACTCATGGTCACTAGAGCAATAATAATTAGGGATGCAGTAGAACACCCAACTGGGCCAGAATGAAAAAGAGGTTGATTCACTCAAATTTTTCAAAGGACATAACTCGGTTTTTTCATAAAGTTGAATAATATACTCCTATTAACATCCCATATTTTTGGTGGAAATTTTAAAGAAATAATTAATTAGGTTGTAGTGCAAAATTG
>NW_021224439.1:0-1049 GCF_002162155.2 Triticum dicoccoides
CTCATATCACTTTGCGGCCTCACGCACGGTATCCCCACGGGTGTCGTCTTACCTTTTCCCGGGACCGTTTGCGCCTTTTGGCTCACGTATATGATAGTGTCGCTAGCATCCATATGATAAGGAGCCCGGGCTGACATGACTAGTCGTAAACCCAAAGTGGCACAGACTTACAGGGACAGGCATCCATGACCCAGCTTCGAACGTGTCGGTCATCAGCAAGTGGGTCCGGGCTGTAGCACTGGGCTAGCAGGACTCCGGTAAACCGGGCTGTAGCGGGCTAACAGGACTCCGGTACTCAAAGCGTGACATTTCCCCGAAGGGACAGACACAGGAACGAAGAAGGACACATGCCGGCCAGCCTAAGTGTTCCAGAGCAGTAGCAAGCTACCATGGCTCAGCGGTAACACTAGGAGACATTTCCTGGTAAGAGAGGCTACTAAAGATAAACAACTAGATGGTCAGATCCCACACATACCAAGCATTTCAATCATACACACAATATGCTCGATATGTGCAAATACAACGAAGCATCACAACATGACTCTATGACACAAGTACTTTATTTAAGGCTCAGGGAGCCATACATAACATACACAAGGATACGGGTCTCACGACCCAACATTCAAGTCATACAGTCATACAAACCAGCAGCGGAAGTAACTTGTCTGAGTACAGACAACTAGTAAAATAAAAGAGGCTTGGAAAGCCTAGCTATACTACGTGGTCCTTCACAAGCTCAGGGTCACCACCTGGGTCTTTAGCCTACTCGTTGATGTCAACGTCTACATAGAACCCATCAGAAGGGGTTGCAGCATCTTCTGTAAAAATGTAGATTATAGCAACATGAGTACAAAGGTACTCAGCAAGACTTACATCAGATCCTACATACATGCATAGTATCAAGAAGGGTTGGTGGAGTTATTGCAGCAAGCCAGCTTTGACTCTTGGCTAGGCTATCCTACGATACTCCAACTTGAAATGGTTTTGCGCACACGAGTCCACTACTCACCACTTCAATACACTACCGAGGATCCACCTCCGTCTTCCTA
>NW_021224440.1:0-5626 GCF_002162155.2 Triticum dicoccoides
CTTCATTCGAGTCCAGCAATACGACTGCTTGAGGTCATGGTACATCTTCAAACTGCCAGGATGAATGGATAGAAGAGAATTGTGCGCTTCGTTCATTATGACCTTCCTTAGATCACCTTTAGGAACCACAATCTGGTCCTCAAAGAATGAAGTGTCTTTGTCATCAATGCGATAGCAGTTGTATTTGGATAGGCCCTTGGCAATACCACGTTTCACCTTCTTCTCCATGGTATCAAGGAGTTGTACCTCACGAATCTGTTCTTCCAAAGTAGGAGTCACTTGAAGGTTGGCAAGAAAACCTTGAGGAACAACTTGGAGGTTGAGTTTGCAGAAAGCTTCACAAAGATCCGGTTGGAATGGCTTGAGAATTAAGATGTTGTAATACACTTTTCTGCTCAAAGCATCTGCAATAACATGGGCCTTGCCTGGAGTATATTCAATCCTTGGATTGTACTCTTGAATCATTTCGACCCATCGAGTTTGCCTGAGGTTGAGGTTGGGTTGAGTGAATATACACTTGAGGCTCTTCTGATCAGTGGAAATGTCCACTTGCCTTCCCAATAAGAGATGTCTCCATGTTATTAATGCATGGACAACTGCCGCCAACTCAAGATTGTGAGTGGGGTAGTTCTTTTCATTGGGATTCAACTAGCGAGAGGTATAAACCATAAATTTCTTCTCTTGCATTAACACAGCGCAGAGACCTTGCAAAGAAGCATCACAGAAAACTTCAAATGGCTTGGATTCATCAGGAGGAGTCAAGACAGGAGCTCAGACAAGCTTCTCTTTGAGGGTGTTGAAACCAACATCACACTTAGGTGTCTATACATACTTAACATGCTTGTGGGGGAGGTTGGAAAGAGGCTTTGCATTCTTATAGAAATTCTCAACGAATCTTTGGCAATAGCTTGCAAGTCCAAGAAAACTGTGGAGTTGCTTGACATTCTGAAGAGGCTCCCAGTTCACAATTGTAGAAACCTTCTCGGGATTAACAGCAATGCCCTTGGTGGAGATGATATGAACAAGATAAAGAACTTCGTCAAGCCAAAACTCACATTTGGAAAACTTTGCATAGAATTAATACTCTTTGAGCTTGTCGAGCACCAATCTCAAATGCGTGGCATGATCCTTCTTATTCTTGGAGTAGACCAAGATAATATCGAGATACACCAGGACCAATTCATTTGTGTAGGGGTTGAAGATGAAGTTCATCATGTGAGAGAACGTTGGAGGAGCATTGACAAGGCCGAAAGACATGACGATATATTCATAAGAACCAAAGCTTGTTTTGAATGCTGCCTTGGGAATATCTTCTTCAAGAATGCGAATCTGATGATAACCCATACGGAGGTCAAGCTTGGAGAATACTTTAGCACCTTTAAGTTACTCGAAAAGCTCATTGATATTGGGAAGCGAATACTTGTTCTTTATTGTCTTCTTGTTCAATGGACGGTAGTCGACACAAAGTTGGTCCGTGCCATCCTTTTTCTGGACAAAAAGAACACCACAACCCCACGGAGATGAACTCGGTCTGATCAAACCCAGACGCTCTTGTTCATCGAGCTGTTTCTTCAATTACTTCAACTCCTTAGGTCCAAGCTTGTATGGACGCTTGCGAACGGGTTCAGTGCCAGGCTCAAGATCGATAACGAATTTAACTAGCCGGTGAGGAGGCATTCCCGGAAGCTCTTTTGGAAAGACGTCTTGGTACTCACAAACGATTGGAATCTGAGAAATTGCATCCCACTCGCCCTTCTCATTGAGAGAAAACAGTCGAATGGTTTCGTCACGAGCGGCCTAGGTGATCACATCATCAGAAGAGTGTCTCAATTGAATTTCCCTGGTAGCACAATCAAGTTGAGCCTTGTGCTTAGAAAGCCAGTCCATCCCAAGAATTAGATCAATATCAGAGTCGCCAAGAACCATTGGAGAGGATAGAAATTTATATTTGCCCCTCTTGATGGAAACACCCGGAGCCATCATTTTGGTGTTCATGAACAAACCCGGAGAGGAAACCGCTATCGGCTTAGGCAGATCGAGAAATGCAAATTGTGCATGGATGCAAAAGGTCTTGATATGAATGAAATAGATGCACCAGTACTAAATAAGACTTTTGAAGGAATATCATTAACTGGAAGATTACCCATCATCACTTCTGAAGAGTCCTCTGCCTGAGCTGGATTCATCATGTTCACCCTTGCAGACTTGGAATTATGCTTGACCACTTCATTGCTTGAAGATCTCAAAGGAGCAGGAGGAGGCGGAAGGCACCTTTGGTTGAAGCACTTGTATGCATAGTGACCTTTCTGCTAACACTTGTTGCAAGTCACCTCTAAGAGCGGACGATGATAAGGAGCCTTTGAACTTGGAGCTTGAGTCTCAGACTTGTTCTGATAGCCTGGGTTGGGTGGGTAGGAAGATCCATGGCCACCTTTGTTCTTCTGCTGGTAGGGCTGGCGAAACAGCGCAGGAGGAAGCCAGAACTTATGTTTCTTAGCTACCACCTGTGAGGAAGAAGAAAACTGAACTGCATCCCTGATTCTCTTCTTAGAAGCCTCACACTTGAGCTGAGCACCTTCTTGCTTGAGGGCCATGTTATAGAATTGGTCGAACTTAGTCGGCTCCATGAGAACGAGAGCTAACTGCAGATCTTCTTTGAGGCCATCTCTGAAGTGATAGATCATGCTCTTTTCATCAGGAACATCCTGCCTTGCGAACCGAGAAAGTTTCTGAAACTAGATGTTGTATTGGTACACGTACATGCTTCCTTGCTTGAGATTGCAGCACTCCTCACGCCATGTTATGATGAGCTTTGAAGTCTCGGTAGAAATCATCCTAGGTAATCACACGACCTCCTCTCGAATCTTTGCATTGTTGATACCAATCAACAGCTTGGTCCTTGAGCTGAAAAGAAGCGAACTTGATGTAGTCCTCAGGCCTGACATTGCTACATTCAAAATGCTTGTTCATGTCCACGAGCCAATCGTCGGTGTCCGTGGCCTCGGCACAGTAGCTGAAAGACTTTGGTTGATTTGCAAGGAACTGGTTGAGGGTAGCAAACTGAGGCTATTTGTTGAAATTCCCTTGGCCTTGATTTCCTTGGTTGCCTTAACCTTGGTTGCGCTCTTGCAAGAGTTGCAAAAGCATCTAGGCATTGGCGTTGGTGGCTGCCATGACAGCTTGCCATGCCTCTGGAGGTGGAGATGGTGGCGGAGGGTTCGCCTGACTCCCATCATTGCGTTCCGGATTCAGACGCGTTGGAGGAGCCATCCTGAAGAGGTTGACATCCGTTAGCATATTGGTAGACACATAGACAAGCTGAATCAATGGATAGAAATTGCAACATATAGTGTTCACAATAAACATTTGAACAAGGATGAACGAATGAATTCCAAAGTTAAATCACACGTCCATTAAGGTGAGAAACCACTTAGATAAAGGTTGATGAATGAAGCAACAAGATATGAATAGGAACATATAAGTGGTAAGGATTACCCAATCACAAACCAAATATCTGCGGGAAGAAATACTAGAGCTACTTGAATTCCCACCAATAAACTCCCGAAACATTCTGGTTACACAATCTGGTGTTGGGGATATAGGGAGGCGCAATATATATCACACAACTAACAAGCCCTATGCTCCAACTGTATCCATCCTTCAACATAAAACCAAGAGACCTTCAGAAATCATGTACCTCAACCTTTGAAAAGCATCTGTTATACAACTTTTGGGAATACTCCCGAACTCCCGCCCCAGTACTGGGCGGCGTCGAGGTTATCTCACCAACAACTGCATAAAAGAGATTTTTGATGTAGGCAAACTCAGGTATTCCAGAACTGCAACGATAAAATTGTGATGACAACACCTCAGAGCTCAACTCCCCGGGACACTGCCACAAGCCCTAAATGTCAGGAGGCACCAAGAACAATGTTCTCGTCACAAGAATATCGGAACGGTTCCAAGATGCCCGCATGATCCTAATTTTTTTTCGTGAAATTTGAGGAGAGGAAAGTCAAAACATCTACGTTAGGAGACCTCCCCAGAGCGACGAAGGGGACTAAGGAGTAAAAAGAATCCTACTCTCTGATATATATAATCCTAAGACTCAAAACATTTTTGTTCTAGACTCAACAACGTCAGCGATTTGATCAAGCAGGGGGCTACTAAGTCGGGGAAGGCTCTGATTACCAACTTGTAACACCCACGATGTGGCTATAGCTCCCACATGTCGAGGCACGACTTAGAGACGTAACCACATAGTGGTTTTGTCGCAAGAAGGGTCATCTTCACAAACATCCCATGTAATGAACAAGACAGGGATACAGAGAGTTGGCTTGCACTCGCCAAGTCACACAATATATAAATATCTCATACATCATCCAAGATACACTCGTAGACTGACTACGGTCAAACCAAAAGAAAAGGAAGATAAACCCTAAATGCTATATTCCCGATCATCCCAACTGGGCTCTACTACTGATCATCGAGAAATGACACATAGTAACGACCAAGGTCCTTGTCGAACTCCCACTTGAGTTCGGTAGCATCGCCTGCACTGGTATCATCGGGAAGCTACGCAACAGTCGTGAAGCTACAAGTGATCAAGAAGTGATCCTCAAAATACTTACGTTCAAACGTAACCCAAAACCATGTTCACTTCCCGGACTCCGCCGAAAAAATACCATCACGGCTACACACGCGATTGATTCATTTTAATTAAGTCAAGTGTCAAGTTCTCTACAACCGGATATTAACAAATTCCCATCTGCCACATAACCGCATGCACGGCTCTCGAAAGTTTAGACCTTGTAGGGGTGTCCCATCTTAGCACATCACAAGCTCTCACGATCAATGAAGGATATTCCTTCTCCCGAGAAGACCCGATCAGACTCGGAATCCCGGTTACAAGAAATTTTGGTAATGCTAAAACAAGACCAGCAAGACCACCTAAATGTGCCGACAAATCCCGATAGGAGCTGCACATATCTCGTTCTCAGGGCACATCGGATGAACACTACGTATGGAAACCGAAGACCCCGGGTGAAGGGGTGGCACTACAAGTGGCTCTAGGTTGGACCAACACTCAGAGGAGCACTGACCCAGGGAGGGGGGGGTTAAAATAAAGATGACCCTCGGGTCTACAGAACCCAAGGGAAAAGGCTTAGGTAGGCAAATGTAACACCAAGGTTGGGCCTTGCTAGAGGATTTTTATTCAAAGTGAACTATCAAGGGGGTCCCATAACCCCAATCGTGTAAGGAATGCAAAATCAAGGAACATAACACCGGTATGACGGAAACTAAGGTGGCAAGAGTGGAACAAAACACCAGGCATAAGGCTGAGCCTTCCACCCTTTACCAAGTATATATATTCATTAATTAAATAAGAGATATTTTGATATCCCAACATATTCATGTTCCAACATGGAACAACCTGCAAGGCACCTGCAACTAGCAACGCTATAAGAGAGGCTAAACAAAAGCTGTAACTTAGCCAAACAATGGTTTGCTAGGAAGACAGGTTAGAGGCTTGACATGGAAATATGGGAGGCATGATAAACAAGTGATAGGTAGCGCGACATCACGATAGAGCGAACAACTAGCAAGCAAAGATAGAAGTGATATC
>NW_021224441.1:0-701 GCF_002162155.2 Triticum dicoccoides
GATAATGGTGGGGATCCGGAAGCGGTCTTGGTCTGGTCGTTGGACACAAACGAAGTACACGAAGTTGCAATGGCTAACTTTTAACTAAACAAATCCCCCAGCAAAAAAGCTACTAGATGGATCTACTTATATAGGAGCAAGGGGTGGCGGCCAAGGAGGTGGGAGGACGTCCCAAGGCAGCCTAAAACTAACCCTAGGTCGTACAAGGCTCATGGGCCCAAGTGGAGGTGATGCAACACCTTTGGGCTTGTAGTTTGACTCGGATTCTGCTGCAACGTCAGATTGTTTCATCCGTAAATCGACGCTCCGGATGGATTTGAAGGTGAATCCAATTGGGTTGGAAAGAGCACGAAATCTAGTTTCCAACAAAAAAGAATCACCCAATTCGGAGTCCGTATGAAAAAGTTGTTGGCGTTTTGAGTCAGGTATGTCTGTGCAGTCCGAATCTGAATCCAGAACGTGAGAGACTTGGACTCTATCTTCTCTTGGCCCAAAAGTGACGTGAGAGGACTTTTTGAACACAACCTAAACTTCTCCTTTTCCCTTATCTTCATATGTGGATTGTACAAATGTCCCATACACCTGCAATTAGACAAAACACAAAAGTGTGTGAAGTATTTTTGTTCTGGATAACATAAATAGATTATTGAATAGCTTGCATTAGAAATCACCTGACAAATATGCATGTATGCAATATTTTT
>NW_021224442.1:0-2418 GCF_002162155.2 Triticum dicoccoides
AGGTCGTCGATGAACCGCTGGGACACTAGATGCAGCCGTTGGCCGTCGTCCGTGAACTTGACCAATGGGAGCCCCGCCGCCGGCGCAGCCTCCGCCGTCGCTCTGAGCCTCGAAACCGCCATATCGCGTTAGGGCTCCGGTGTGCTGGTGGTCGTATCCGGCCGACGATTAGACGATACTTATGGCTTCCATAAAGATTTATGTGTGGAACGATCGGAGCGTCTCCGGCTCGGACTCATGGAATCTAATAATCATCTTAAGCGTCTTGCTTGGTTCATATCAACTAGTCGTGACGTACATGGGTTGTACGTACATGCGTGGCCACGCGGACACGCCAGTTGCATAGAACCACGGGAGTTGCACTAGGGCTCCGGGAACTTTGGCCATGGCCAGGCACGCGCAGCCGCCAGCCCGTGGGCCTTCCTCCCATCGGATCTGCTCCTCGACATCTCCGGATGCTTGCACGATGTCAGTGACTTCATCCGCCTTCCATGCTGTCTGCAAGTCACGGCGTGACGACACAGCGGGGGCGACTCGCCCCGTGTTCCTGCCCTGGGTTATCGGCTTATCGCGCCAGGAGATGACGTGGGCGGCATCATCTGGCAATCCACCGTCGACTTTTGAGGTATCTACTCCAAGGCCTCGAGCAACCATGGCTATGTTGCCATCGCGGAGCCGCCGGGTGCACCACCTAACACCACCGGGAGGAACTAGCATTGCAACCATGGCTGTGGGTATTGATATTTGTAAATGATGCTAGTTGTGCGCTCTACACTTCCATATATATATATACTAGATCGGAACTGCGCCTTGGCGCGAGGGTGCCAGTCCAAACATGAGTGGTGCTGCACACTTGCTTGAAATATTGATAACATATCTCCAGTCCAAAAAAGAGGCATTTTTCTTTCAAAAGCATATACTACTGCAGGCTGCAACAACTCCTATATCATGTATGATGTCGATCTGAGTGCCAATGCAAAGATAATGAATTCAGGAATGGATTGAATTAGCATTCCTTATCTGAAAAAGGACTGAATTAGCTTCCTTTATATCTCAAAAAGGACTGAATTAGATTCCTTTCCTAAATTAGACAACTACATCAAGGTGATACAAATACAATTGAACCACCACCAGTTAATTTAGTAATCAGTCCTATCAACCTAAGCTATGCATGCCTGACAAACACTAACCTGCACAGCACTTCACACTAACCTTCACAGCACTCAGAACCTCCTAAGGTAGATGTGCAGGGGGTAGGAAGAGGGGGTGGAGCTCACCACGAGATTAACTTCAGAATGCGGTATGAAATAAACACATGGGCAGAAGCTCTAGCAAGGCATTGTAATTGATGAAGCTAATGCACATCATGCCAAGGAGATAAAGAAATATGTTAACGAATGTGAATGCAGAAATATGTTGGAACGCTCATTTGTCATTGATATTGGATAGAACCAGGGGTTCAAATACCAGCAACCAACACCGCTAATTTTCTCTTAAACCAACATGCCCTTCTTTCAAAATGTTTAAAAATATCATCATTCGTGCTTTCGTCTTACAGTAATCTCCAGTGCAGTGTATTAACTTGAAAAAGAGATGAACTAAATCAAGCTAGGCAATACAAGAGCAAGAGGAGCTTACCTATCTTCTTCTTCCCGCGCTTCTCCAGATGAATGCCGGCGGCTCGGCTCGCGGCAACATTTTTGGGCAGGCGCGCGGGTAGCGCTGTCGTGGCTCACACAAGCGGTGCCATGGCCGTTTCGTGGCACCAACAGACATGGCCCTACAGATCAACAATTATTATAATTAAGAATATGAACAAACATGATCAAGTGCAGTTCAACAATCAGATAGGATGAGAATAACGAACATGCTATACACAATAATCGTAATAAAAGAATAATAATTGAGGCCTCATCCTTAACTTGTAACAGAAAATTAAGCCTGCACTTGATCCTGATTTTTGCTAGTAATTAGTGAGTCCCTATTATTAGCAAAAAACGGACCAACATTTATGCAAATGGCTGGAGAAATGAGAAGAGAAGAAGAAAAGGGATCGACCTACAGAACAAAGACCGACGCAGCAGGACGAATCGACCAGAAGCACGAGCACCCGCAGCGGACCAACCTGCAAGGGAAAAAGAGCAGATCAAGGATGAGCTCCAGGCCACCACAACTAGGACGATCGGGAAACCTTGTAACCTCTCACGGTAGCAGACAATGGTAGGTCAATCGAATCCAGCACGGACGACACCAACTACGACAGCTTGAGGCGGTGGAGTTCAGGAGAAATCCCCGCATCTGATCCAAAACTCGATAAATAATGTTCCTGCAAATATACAGACCGCGCAGCATTGGTTTCTTATGCATTGACAAACTAAGCATATAATTAAACATACAATGATTTGTACTTTGAAAACA
>NW_021224443.1:0-2122 GCF_002162155.2 Triticum dicoccoides
GGACCCTACGGGTTCGAGAACAATGTAGACATGACCGAGACACGTCTCCGGTCAATAACCAATAGCGGGACCTGGATGCCCATATTGGCTCCTACATATTCTACGAAGATCTTTATCGGTCAGACCGCATAACAACATACGTTGTTCCCTTTGTCATCGGTATGTTACTTGCCCGAGATTCGATCGTCGGTATCCAATACCTAGTTCAATCTCGTTACCGGCAACTCTCTTTACTCGTTCCGTAATACATCATCTCACAACTAACATATTAGTCGTAATGCTTGCAAGGCTTATGTGATGTGTATTACCGAGAGGGCCCAGAGATACCTCTCCGACAATCGGAGTGACAAATCCTAATCTCGAAATACGCCAACTCAACATCGACCATTGGAGACACCTGTAGTACTCCTTTATAATCACCCAGTTACGTTGTGACGTTTGGTAGTACCCAAAGTGTTCCTCCGGCAAACGGGAGTTGCATAATCTCATAGTCATAGGAACATGTATAAGTCATGAAGAAAGCAATAGCAACATACTAAACGATCGTGTGCTAAGCTAATGGAATGGGTCATGTCAATCAGATCATTCAACTAATGATGTGACCTCGTTAATCAAATAACAACTCATTGTTCATGGTTAGGAAACATAACCTTCTTTGATTAACGAGCTAGTCAAGTAGAGGCATACTAGTGACACTTTGTTTGTCTATGTATTCACACATGTATTATGTTTCCGGTTAATACAATTCTAGCATGAATAATAAACATTTATCATGAAATAAGGAAATAAATAATAACTTTATTATTGCCTCTAGGGCATATTTCCTTCACGGAGTACTATCGCCCTCACGCGCCAGAGCAGGAGGCAGAGTGCCCTGATCACTCGCCGGAGGAGGAGGAGGAGGCGGAGTGCCCAGCTGACTAGCAGGAGCCATGAAGTTCAGAAGCTTGATGTGCTCCTTCCGCCATAGACACAGAGTATGCATAGCAAGACCCAGCTAAGTCTCCCCATCACCTGTAGGGTGGTCAAGCTGGAGCTCCTCAAATCCCTCCGTTATTTCGTCCACCATCACAACAGCATAGCCTTGTGGAATCGGACGACAGTGAATAGTTTTCCGGGTGAAGGAGGGAACACAGAGCCGACAGCCGCCTTGACTTTGAGCTGATCCCATTGCGTCATAATAAGGTGGCACCGGTGTGAATCCGTGATAAAATCCACGGGGTAGCTAGGACCCGTCAAGTCAGGCTGCTGAACAAGCTCGGTGGAAGCCACGCTGCTTCTCCGCTGAGATGGCGGGATAGCTTCTGGGGTAGCATCTTGGGCAGGATCTCGCAGCTGCTGGTTCTCAACATCAAGTTCCTCTAGCTTTCTTACCCTTGCCTTAAGCTCCTGCAGTTCGCTCTACTCCACTTTCCTCCTCCTCTCTTGGGTTTTGTAACCTCCTGCGTCCTGAAACCCAACCTTCCACGCAACGGAGCCTGGCGTGCCTCGTGTTTGTCCAGGGTGCTTAGGATTCCCGAGGGCCCTTGTGAGCTAGTCGTTCTCTCTGTCGGGAACGAACTTGCCTTCCCGTACTTCATTGATTGCTTTCCGAAGCTTCGTGGCGGGTGTTGCACTTCGTTGATTGCTTTCCGAACGATCGGGCTAAGGCCAGACGAAATCCCGGATGAGTACTCAGAGAAGAATTACATCTGGTTCAGGCCGAACATCTGGGTTTTGGTACACGGATGATCTGGGCAATTGCCCGACCATGAAATTCTTTCTATTTTTTCTCTGCCGTAAAAGTCAGAAAACAAGTGAAAACACCCCTAAGATAGCCTCGAATCGAAAAACATTCAACATGAAAGTTGTTTGTCCCCATTGTCAGCTGAAACACCTTGTATTAGTTGAAGAATAGAAAATGTGTTAGTTCACCAAAAATTTTCTTTTATTAACGAGCTAGCTAGAATAGGACGTGCCTGTGTTAAAACAGCCGTTTGGCTGCGATCTGCACCTGAGGAGGTTGTAAACTTATGCTCCTTGGATCATCTTGATCCAGACTGATTAATAGAAGGTCTTTCACCCGGCAAAAAAAATCCTTTTGAACAATATTTTTTTCTTTCTTTGAGCTGAACAATATTTT
>NW_021224444.1:0-1233 GCF_002162155.2 Triticum dicoccoides
CCCCCCCCTATCGTCAAATCCTGGCTCCGCCCCTGGTCAGGCCATGCGTGTGTGCGTGTGTGCTGGACTAGCTCGCTGCTGGTGCAACGTCGATCTCCAGCAGAGAAAGAAGAGAATCGTCGCCCGCATGAATCATCATCAGTGACAGCAACTGCATGTGAAGTGTACTTGCTGGCTCGTTAATTCCGCGTCAATCTCCTACCAACATTTGTCTCGATCGCAGAGCTGGGTAGCAAGCAGCCGGGCGCGCGAATCGGGTACTCCTTCCGGTCCTTTTTACTCTGCATATTAGGTTTGTCCGAAGTCAATTTCATCCAACTTTAACCAAGTTTATATAAAAAATTATAGACATTCACATAACAACACCAATATCATTAGATTCATCTTGGAATATATTTTCATATAATATTTATTAGATATTATAGATGCTAATAATTTCTAATATAAATTTGATCAAACTTAGCAAAGTTTAATTTTCGGCAAATCTAATGTGCAAAGTAAAAAGGACCGGAGGGAGTACATGCATGCATGCATGATCACACATTAATTTCTCTCTCCGTCCGATCTCTCTTTCTCATACCAAAGCATGGAAAGAAAGTGTGGGAGAAACTTCAACGAGCTGCTCGTGATTGGTCACTGGACACTCGATCCATCTGTAGGGCTGTAGGAGTGTAGTGGACTCCGTGTTGGTTGCATCTTGCGTATATCGCTACAAAAGAAATACTACATCTAGCTTGATGCATGGGTGTGTGGGTGTGGGAGATTGATGCACGCTCAGCATGGTCGTGCTCAAAGCCTAGCTATATGGTCTCTGGGGCGGTTACAGAACGTCCAGAGCACCTTTCAGACGTGACATGCAACTAGAAAGCACTGTTAGTAGAGTGACCGATGCAGCCACCATCACGGAGCTCAGGGCCGCATCGAACGGTCACCGGATATCCACGTCGCGAAGGGCCCCTACGTGCGTAGTGGACGACACAGAGAGAAGTAGAGAAGCGCAGAACAGCGCATATAAACTCTACGGTAGAATAGTACTCTAGTCTAGCGCTAGTACGCCGGTAGAGACAGGTTCCCAACCACCGGTCCACCGAACTTACATATCGAATCCAATCGGCATTTTGCATGTCATGGCTTGGCATGGCATGCATCGAACTGATATCGACATGAGTTCGGATCAGATTGTATGTACTTGGCCGGAATGGCAGCGATAACCTACCGGTCGATCAAGAGCAC